>NW_027108878.1:444875-458239 GCF_000696795.3 Halyomorpha halys | reverse complement strand
AAGTGAATCGGTTGGTTGTTAAGGAATAGTAGAGGACAGTAAGGGAGGGTATGAAGGAGGCGCTTGGAACCAATAAGAATGGCCTTCGTTTTTTGTGCATTCAGCTTCAAATCATTGTTAGATGCGCATGCGTTAATGCTGTCAATATCTTCTTGTATCTTTTGGATGGTCTCAAGTATTTTGGGGGGATGGAAGGACAGATAGATTTGGAGATCGTCTGCTTATAGGGGGTACTGTCCGTGGTGAATGGAATCAAGAGTGACTTAACCAAATTGGATAGAATGGATATTGGTCTAAAGTTGGAAACAGAAGAAGGAGAAGGTACTTTGTTCAATGGTCGGATGAAGACTTTCTTCCAGGCTTTGGGAAAAACAGAATTTTACAGGGAGAAGTTATAAATCTGCAGGAAAGCAGGAAGAATGGCAGGGAGACAAAGTTTGATGATTTTTACAGGAACATTGTCTGGGCCGTAATTGTTAGTTCTGTACTTGAGAACTGCTGAGATTAAATCAACTGGAGAAACATTTAGGAAATAAAAGTTATTGGGATCAAATGGGATTTCAGGGATGTGAAGAGATGAAAATTTGCATGAGGTTGTTAAAGGAGGAGCAACAAAAAAAGTATTAAGCTCATCTGGATCAACTGGGTAGTAAGGACAGGATTTAGGAATGATAATGGAGAGGTTCTTAAGGATTTTCCATTTAGATTTAGGATCAGGTGCTTGGGATAGAATATTGTGAAAGTACTGCTCCTTAGCACGTCGTAAGAATGTTTGGTTTCAGAGAGACTTAAAGGTGGAATAGTGCTCTGAACTTCTGGTGCGTCTGAAGCGTCTTCTGGCAGCATCTCGTTTTCTCATTAAATTTCTTATTTCTGAGTTGATCCAGGGAGCCGGAGAGTGTTTGAAGGTACGGGTTTTAAGAGGAGCGTGTTGGTTTAGGAATTTAAGGAGATTTGAGGATAAGCATTCGACCATGTCATCAATGGATAAAAGTGAATAGATGGGTTCTAAGGAAAGGGAAAGTTCATCAAGGTCAACCTTGATTCCTTAACCAATGTTTTCTATGGTTAAGGAATCAAGGTTTTGCCAACTAATTGCCTTTGGTATAAGCAAGGGAGTGGGAATGTAGGAAATTCTGATTAGGTCATGGGAGGAAAGAAAAGACATAGGAATTTGGGAGGAGGATAAAAGGTTCTGTGGGGAATCAATTCAAAGACTGAATCTAAGCCACGCTTAATTTTTAATTTGTATTAAATAGATTCCTATTTAATCCTAACTTTTTTTTATTCTAACTTATTTTTACATTAAAAAAGAGGCTTATTCCATCATCTTATTGTTGGAACTTCCTTAATTTTCCAATTTTAACAAACAAAAACTAAATTAATTACCAATAAATTTAAATGCATACAATCATTTCTTAAAATTATATCATCTGAATTGTATTTCATAATTAAATTTATTTTTTTTGTTAATATCCACTAGCTTTGCTTCTCCAAGAAAAAATATTTTTAATAATATGAAAGAGATGGTCGGGAGTACTGTCAAAAAAGAGAAAAAAAATAGCTAACCACTATTTATTTACTGACGTTTCCCCCCACTTCGAAGAGCTTCATCAGGGCTATTCAAGTTGAAAAATAACACTCTGTTTATTAGTTTTTATTCCATTAAGGATTATGAAAATCATAATAATAAATTTACTTTTATACGTAAATAAACAGAATAAATATCACAAGAAATGAAAGAAAAATAATTAGAAAGAAATAAAAAAATAAGACATAATGAAATATATGTAAATAAATATGAGAATAGAACAAAATAAAATATGAAATTATTAAACAAAAAGTATAAGTAGTAGAACAGAAACTGAATAAAATGTGGCAATGATTATAAGTATAATTCATGTAAAATGAAAAGAAATATGAACAAGGGTAGAAGCATAGGAGGAAAGAGGGGTGTGATAACGCCCCTCCATATGATGTTCATGATGACACTCCTTATCAAATCCCTCTTTCCTCATATGCTTCTATATTTATTAATTTTTCCTTATATGTGATATTCACTTAATATTATAATCATGTTTTATAAATTTTCTGTTTTACTATTAATTCTTTTGGTTTATATGACTAAATATTTTATTTCTGTATCCTCACATATATATATAAATCTTCATGTATTTCATTATATCTTCCTAACATTTCTCATGATATTTACTATTTTTACTTAAATACAAAAATTTTATGAATAATAATCCTATATTTTCATACTATTTATTATATTATTACTTGTTATTTTCTTTCTTAATGTGAAACTACTTGTCTTGTTATCCTTTTCATTGTTTTTATATAATTTCCAGATGAAGGGCTACAATTTAGTCTTAAACATTGGTACCAATAAAAGTAAAATTTTTTTTTTAATAGTTTTATTTTAATGTTCTCTTCATTGACCACATCCCTCCATCTACTTACCCTTATAATAGGGTTGTATATAATGTTGTATCAACATACACATCATTATTACTCATTGATGCTTTTAATTTTTAAATATCTTAATAATTGATAAAAAATTAATCATAAGGTAAAATAATATGTCACTAAGATCAATTTTGCTTAGGTGATTATTTAAAATAATTAGTTAAGGAAAAAATATTAATTTGATACTCAGTAATATAGGCAATAGCCCACCAGGGAATACCACAAAACATCAAAAAGATAATGTAATCACCACTAATAAAATTTTAAAGGAAGCTATTAAATCACATGTTTCCTAATATAAAGAATAATTATGCTTTGCCCAAAAAATTAAAATTTATATTTTTATTTAATAGAGCTCAGCTCAATGTAATTTCTTGTAAATTACTAACTAGTTAGTTGATATAAAAAATTAAAACAAATTATTAGCATTGTTAATGACAAGTAAAATTATTAATGTAATTGTGGTAAAAAGTTTGTTCAGATAAACCTAGTAAACTGGACCAGCAGGAAGAATATTTTCAAACATTAAAAATTTTTCATTCAAACGTAAGAGG
This sequence comes from Halyomorpha halys, assembly GCF_000696795.3. Classification (NCBI taxonomy): domain Eukaryota; kingdom Metazoa; phylum Arthropoda; class Insecta; order Hemiptera; family Pentatomidae; genus Halyomorpha; species Halyomorpha halys. The sequence continues at coordinate 455,213 of NW_027108878.1, read as the reverse complement.
TCAAGGTTAGTATTTGGTTTGAACTGTTTCAGATCTAACCTCTTTGAAATTTAAAATAAACAAAGAATGAAGATGATGATCAATTTCTATATCTAATTTTTCAATCTTAATAGGAGATAATTGTTAAAAAACATTAACAGTTAAAGAATTACACAGTATTAATTAGCAGACTATCATTTTAAAAAACAAAATCTTAAATTTTTTACGAACAATAAACGAGAAAAATGAACTATCAAGTTTTTACTATTGTAAACCAGATACTTTATAGAGAATATATTTAATATTTTTTTAATTTTTAATGATAAAATAATTCACTATTCCTTATGCAATGAAATGAACATTCTGCAACAGCTGTAGAAAGAGTTCTAGACAAAATAGCATTCTAAAATTCATGGAAAATAAGAATAACTGACAATGGACCCTGTATAGATATTTATTACTGATTAAAAAAAAAAAAAAAGGTTTACAAGTAAAAGAACTATTTTTTTCATATAGCAGTAAACACAATTAACACAAAATCATAACCAACATTAGAATAATTTCCTACCAAAACAGTAAGTACTAAATTTAGTAATGACATGTAAACGGCTATACAATCTGAACCACTTAAATTTAATAGGATTTTAAATACAAGAAACTGGAGATAAAAATAAATAGAAATGAGTATATTAACCAACAAATGCATAAATAAAACAATCATCTAAACAAAATTAACTATATATTTAAAAACATTATTTTTATGAAAGAGAATTAAAATAAAATTATGTACACTACATCGTGGAGAATATATCAATAAAGACATAGAGTAAATACAATTTTCTGAGTGCATTGAAGTATTATTCTTTTTATTTGTTTTTAAGTAATGTACATAAACAATTTTTTCCTTTAACTGTTGTTCATTAACTATAAAAAAAAACCAGTCTTGCATTTTATTGTATAAGCACCCATTTTACTTCTATATACGAATCAATAAATAAAAAATTAATCACATTCAGACCTCCAACAATAACAGAAATGATCAATCCAAGCAGCATTTGTCCCACTGCATTATGGATTATTTAAATTGAATACTTAAAGAAAAATATGTTTCACATTTTTACTTTCCATTATTATTACATATTTTTTTCTTTTCAGCTTATAGCTCATACAGACACACTAGTATTTAATTCATATATTTGAACATTTCAGAAATATTTTTGTTAGATATTATTATATCTCCCTCTTCAACATTTAATTGTTGTGGCATTGTTAAGCGAGTCAGAATTATACTGAAATACAATAATGAGGTTTGGTCAATGACTGAATTTGAGCTTTAAAGTTGGAACAGGGTAAACCACTGTGCTCCTATCTCCAGAGTCTGGGTACGGCAATGGCAGATAATTATTTAATCTGTTATATCAGTCATGGTTAGACCTTAGGGTCAAGAGACCCTCATATGGCACACCCAGTCTCTACAGAGTGTAGGAGTACCCTTTTAATCAGGAGAAAAACCTGGCAGCTTAGGGTGATTTCTACCAAACACCTCCTAGCAAAACCATTAGTCTAGAAACAGTACTTCCATACAAAGTACTGAACCCAAGATCATAGTGTTATAGGTTTTTTTTAAATTAAACGCTTTTATGTTTGTTTTATGACCTGTAGGAATTAAAAATTAATGTAAAAATTTATTGAATCTCTATTTTCGATTTTGATCAGGGAGTGTTAAATTTTAAAATAGCAATTATTTTTACTTATTTGATTTTTAAAGTCTTTACCTAATTTAAGTACATAGACAAATTATTCAAATAGAGTTAATCCAAAAGAGTTACTATATATCTGAGTTAACACATATAGCATATCAAAGTTACTAGAATGTTTAATTAAACATTAAAGTGGCCACTCTCAGTGTCTTATCTACCTACTTAGAAAATATCTCAAGGTAAAAAAAAAATCAAGAAAATAAAATCAACATAGTAATGGTAAACTAAACACTATTTGCTATAACATACATTTTTTCCTAAATAAATCACAGATTCATAGATTAATTATTACCAACTGCATTTGTCTACTAAAATCAAGAATATTTTCTTTACAATAATATACACTTTGATAAAGTGCAGTTATATCATTTTTAATTACTGTATTAACGAAAAATACTACATACCTATAACGCTTTTTTCTGGCAGTGTTGACAATGTAGATCCTCTTAGTTTTGAATTAAGCAAAATTGCATCTCTGGGATCTTCACGCCTAATTAAAAGAATAATTTTTCACTGAATCAAACAAGTAATATTTATAAAAATACAAATAAAAATCATTGGATATGTCTTACTCAAGAACAGCTCCAATGGCAAGTCCATTTGGAAGGGCTGTTGGCATGTCTTTTAAAGAATGAACAACAAAATCCACTGAACCATTTTCTAAAGCAGTTTCAAGCTCTTTGGTAAATAGACTTTTTTCACCGATTTTTGGCAGTGGTTTATCTAAAATCTGGTCACCGAGTGTAGACATAGTTACTAAAAAGTAAAAAAGATAAAATAGTTAATAAAAGTGTATATCTCATTTTTCATATAACCTCTTAGTAATTTTTACCTATTTCAAATTTGCATTTTGGATATTTCTCCTGAAGGTATTCAATGACCAAATTAGTTTGAATCAAGGCTAACTAAAATAAAATTACAAATTTGAGGACCATATGCATTAAAAAATTGCAAAAAATAATGCAAATAATTAAATTAGATAAAAATATTTACCTCACTTTCTCTTGACCCAACACGATACACTTTTTTATCCATCACCATCTGAACAGCCATCCTGTGAAATATATTTTCAAACTCGGGTTAACTATAGTTCATTCATAATAACTGGTGAAGGTCCAAATTCAGGTCATGGGGAACTATAGACTTCAATTGGGGCTTGAGTAAACCCCCAACGTGTTCGATCATCCACTTTCCTTATCACCCCTTCTCTAACTAAACTGTTAAGGATGACAAGGAAGATTTCCATGTAACCTTGTACAGCTTATTATGGAAGTCAAGTAATAAATGTTATTTGATTCATTTCAGATTGGAATAGTCAATAACAAAGAATGCCAGCTTATGACAACTATTCAGGTTATATTAAGAAATTATTTACTTAATTAATTTTCAAGATATTATTAATCTAAACTCGTCCAGAAAGCAAATCTCATAACTTAAGAAACTATTAAGAATTAGCGCTAAGAACTAATATTACAATTAAAAATTAGACTAAATTTGAAAATGACTTTTAAAATGAAATAATAATTAAATTTTTAATTTGCTTCTTACTGCCGAATTTAGGAAAGCTTTATCTTTAAACTGAAAATAAATAAATTTGTCCCCTCAGAATCAAAAATTTTCTCTTGCATTTTACGTTATAGACAACAAAGAACAGATTTGGGTTCAGGCTTAATTTGGGTTTTAATGAACTTTTCATGAATTGTTTGAGTTTGAAGCAAGCTACTCCAATTTCAATTTCATGAACTACTTTCACTTTCACATGAGTAAAAGTAATTTCCTCGACAGTTACATATATTCGAAAATGACTCCTCAATCGTATTTTCCTCGACACTGATACGGGTCATTCTCCAAATTTGGTGTTTTTAACTATCTTTTTCTTTTTATGCTGACATGAACCTTCAAACGAATACCACTTTCTCAAAATATATATATAACCAAAATATCAAATATATAGTACATTCCAACATTTACTTTACACTAGTTTTTCTTTATTTTCTTACATACTCAACATCTCTAAGGATAATTGAGGCGACATTTTTATAGTTAGACAACAGGGTCACGGTGAAACTCTGTTCTAGGGAATAGATTGATACAACGAAATAGAACATTGAATTACTATATTGATTTCAATAGAAAACATGTATTCAGTAGTGATTAGACTCAGGCAGTGGGTAAAACATGTACTAGTGGATCAAGCCAGTTTACCTCTATTTTGGTGTTATTATACAACGCTGTCTCCTTCTGTTTGAGTCACTCCTCTATCCTTTACCTTTCAGAGCTCAATCAAGGGCGAATATCCCTCAGACGTCTCGATCCTTTCGCAAAGATCAATCGCGCATACTTATAGAACTTGCTAACTTCTCAACTGTGAGCGAATACCTTACAGAGAGTATTAACCGTTCCAGCAAACACTTGAAGCGAATACTTGTATGACCTGTCATCCCTTACACGACTGTAAGTAAATTCCTTGCGAAGTTGAGTTTCTATGCTGCAAGGATTTACAGCATGTACTCTTAAAACTCGCCGATCCTTGTTAAATCACCTTCTATCCAGCTAACCTAACCTATTTGAAAACGTATTGTCTAAGGCCTTCTGTTGTTAGTGCACTTTATCACTTAAATTGGTTCCTGGACTAACTACATTACCTCGACAAATGATTATTACGACGTGATCTCATATTGGCAGCGACAATTAGTCAAGCCTGACTTGATCCCATACTCGCTGAACGAACTAATCAATCCTAGCAAGATCTCGTATTAGCTATGACCTTAATAGGAGCGAACAATCAAGAGGATAGAAAAATGGGACTGAATATTAACAGACAAAATTAGAATATGGTCAGAGCTACGGTCAAGAACAAAAATAGTTTTAAATTTTTATTAATTGCTGATGTTTCCACCCACAATGTTGATCTCCATCACAACAGCCATGATGAAGGCCTATATTGTGGGTCGAAACGTTGTTAATCAATAAATAGTTGAAACTTATTTTTGTTCCTCTTGATCGCACAGTCAATCTATATATAGTAAGGGACAAAATGTAGAGGAACCGAAGGAACACAATGATAAGAGACCAAAGCCTAATCCATTGCAGTTTGACTTTTAACAAGGACCTGTACCACGGATTCCACTCTCAAGGAAGGATAAACCCAAGGGGCATTATGAATATGCAATCCTATCCGAATTCTAAAAATTGAAGGCACTCATGTTTAACATTAATCCAAATTTTCTGATTCGAGGTCAAAGCCGCAAAACTGATCCATTAGATTCATTTTAAGAAAAACACAATTGATTGGGAACAATCAAATATCATTACCTGAGGAAATTCTTAATTAACAGTTCGTGGAACAACTCGCTGTGCAACTCCAATCTTTTGACCCCAGACAGAAACCAAAATTCCGATTTAAATAGGAACGGTAGGAGGGAGAAGATAACTACAAGATTCACTGCAATCATAGAAAATAACTATAATCATAGATGATTGCGAAAAACAGCTGCAACTACTAAACTTACAAACAAACATTCCGCACAGGACATCATTCTAGACTCCGTCTTCAAGGAAGGGTGTATAAGGAAGTGGCTCTATTGACAATCATTTTACGTTAGTGTGCATTAATTTCTTCTGAATAATTTAATTTTGCACGTGCAATAACCATGTAGTATATTGTCTGATGCTTATAAATATGTAAATCATTTTCATTTTTTTTTTCCAGTATTATCAATAAAATCGAACGAAGAGAATAATATCAAATATCATTAACTAATATTATTTTGAATATGTTATATAAACAAATATTATATGTTTAATAGTCCTGAATATCTCCTTCAAATTTGAAAAATATAATTTTTAATGTTAATTAACTTTTGGTTTCACCCATTAAAAATAATTCTTGATAAGGGTTTAAACTTGCCTAATACGTCAAGGTTTATTAATTTACCTCGTAAGATAACTATTGAGGTTTTACCGTTTTGTTTTATTCAAATAAAATTAAACCTACTTTTCTCACATTAAAGATTTCTCATAATCTTTGCAATAAAGTTGCGAAAAACCTTTTTAGACTGTTTTTCTTTCTTATACTTCGTAGGGTTTGTAGAATCCACTTTCCCTGACTTCCGTGACTAGTCAACAAGAGGCTTGATCACTGCCTGAAGTAGATTACTTCACTCTAAGAACATCATATCGGTTTGCCTTTTACAGATTGCTGTTCTTTCCTACATGTATATTACAAGAAACAAGGAATATAAGACTGTCGGCTTCTTTTTTTTTCATTCATACTCATCTAGCCTGATTTTGTATTTCATTAAAAATAAAAATCAGATACCATTATTTAAATTTTTTTTATCAGATTAAATCAATTGGGGATAAGTTTTAACTTGTTAAAGAAAGACTAGACTGGAAAATCATTCAGTCATCAAAACATTAAACTTATCAGGCAAATGGTTCAAACTGACATCAGTAATACGTGACATATAGAAACAATATCGCTTCAAGATTTCGTATAATATTTTAATTAGTATCATAATGATGAGTTAATAGTTGAATGTGGTTATATAAAAATGAGAAGATGATTGGGAGTGCAGTCAGTGGCAGGTCTCTAGCAAGAACGTGGGCTGCCAGACTGCATGACTTTCGCCTTACTCAAGGCTTGAAATTCTGGCACTAATAAATAAGTTTTATTTATTTGTGTTCTCCACTGACTCCTCTTCAGCTATGATAAAATACCTAGACTCCTGTCCTTTTAATCTACCTTTTACAACTAGATATATTTTGTAAAATATTTATTGATGAAATACATAGAAACAAAAATATTCGTTCCATGAGAATAACCATGTAGAACGAATTTGAATTGAATGTAATTAGCTTATATTTCAGCCATAACAGAATGTTTATTTAGAGCCCTATTAAAAAATACATTGTGCCCAAGTTATTGTTTTTTAATTAAATTATAATATACAGAATTGATAAACAATCTCAAATGGGAATATATTCTCAAGTGGGAAACACAAAAAAAAATGATCGTACTAAAAACTTAAACTGTCCAAGTGGTATTATACTTTTTTTTAAAATTACAATAAGATGTATATTTAATAAATAAATTATTGGTATTCTACTTGCTTGGTTGGCATTGTTTATTTAATTGATTAAAAAAAATAATATCTACAACTTGGACATTGATTTTTTTTTTCAAACTCCACTTGTATTTTTTAAGTTTACATAGTATTACAATTTAATAAACACTTAATAATTACCACTTGAGCAGTTTTGAATTTTGGGGAATCATTTTTCATGTTCGGCAACCTTAGAAATAGATAATAGAATAGACTTTATTGAGGCATCCTAAGTATATGAAGTTGAGCACATTTATAAAACGTCTAACAAGACTAAAATGAGTTGTTTCAGAAGTTGATCCTCTCTCTCTCCCTCGATAAAAGAGGGAGTGGCAACTGAATGTCCATAACATAACTACCTTTTATTCATGTTCTGAAGGGCAAAATTTTTATTATGGTGAGAAGAGTTTTTACTGCAAAAGGAGTAATGCTAGAACCACTTCCACCAAAAAAAATCTATAACTAATTCCACCCACAAATCAAAAGTATAGGTACACCTAATAATGGAAGTGTCTTGGCCCACCAAAGAATCTGTGCAGTCTATTTAGAGGTATGTTTCATTCCCAAGAAATTATTCATTTTGTGGTCCAAAATAAATCTTGGTATTTCCTGATTAGAGAAGGTTGGCAATTTCTATATGCTCGCATGGTTGTTTTATTTACAAGGTCTATAAGAGACAATTCTTTTACCAGCATAGAAATAACATAGGGACGCAAATTAGTGCCCTATTACAGTATTTTAGCCACCAGCCAAAATTCTGTCATACCAAACAAAGCATCAGAGGAAATTAAAACTAACTTAAAAAGGTACAATTCTTTCCTTTGATGAAGTAAAAGTAACTCCAAGTTTGATAAAAAAATAAAATGATGATAATAATTATTTGGGCCAGATCACTCACTCACTCAATGGGTCAAATTGTCATGGCTAATGAGCTAAATTAAAACTGAAAGTAACTCATATGCATTCTAAAAATATTTTAATAAACAACAATAGCCCTGAACTTATTTCAAGTCAAAATTTAGTTCACATTCAAGTGAACTATGTACTAAGCAGCACAGTTTTAGACAGACTACTCAGACATTATCAAGAATCCCACCCATTGCTAAAGAAATTTAGAAAGCATTGAGGAAGAAAGTAACAAAAAAAATAAAAGAATACAATGATAATGCATAAACTTTGGTTTGATACACCAAATACTTAACATTTAGGGCTATATCTATTTCCTAATAAAAATTGAGCTATGAATTCACAATAAATACTAAAGTAACAATACTGAAAAACAAGGTTTTCAACCAAGACCTGTGCCACCCTTACTCAAGTAGGGACTGATTCAAATTAGCAAGTGTGGCATCAGTGCAATACACTCGGTATAGTATGTGCTTTCTTGACTTATACTATCTTATAATCTTATAATACTATCTTATAATATATTCTAAATCTTGACTTATAACATCTTAAAACTGTCCCAAAGAGTGATTCAAAACTATTCAATAAGACTAATACAAATATGCTCTGGTATTTTTTGATTAGTTACTCAAGAAATACTAATACTACATGAGAACTAAAATGAATTTTGTTGAGGTGTTTTCAATATAGATAATAAAACTGAATATTGAATAAATAGTTTATTTATAAAAATACTGCAATATGAAAATATTTTCTAAAAAATAAACATTTTATGAATAAATTTAACATTTTAAATTAATAGTTGATAGGTAACATTGCATATCTCACTGACATGAATTAAACACAAATCTTGACAGCATTAAAATATGATGCCTGCCTTGATTTAATTTGATTTCCAGCAATTAAAGTAATGTCAATGAAAGAAATGCAATATCCCCGAATATTTTTGGACTATATAAAATATTTTATCACATCCATAACATTCTAAAGAACTTGGAAATAACAGACTAGAAAAATTAAATGCAATAAGAAACAGGATAAGTGATAAAAACAATTCAAATATTTATAAGCTAACATAAATATTTGTAATTGAATTCTAAATTGATACATATTAGATGTTAAAAAATACTACTTCTAACTTATTTTTAAATTTCATGGTCCACCAAAAAGTAAATTTAGTGATTGTTAAAAATAAACATTGTGTATCAGTAATGAAATTAGATCTTACTATGATGTGATTAGACCATCTCGCATATAAGTAGATTAAGAAATGACATATAAGTAGACTTTTAATTTTCATTGGATATATCAAGTAGTTTGGAAATCGCAGGATGATTGAGTGATTGGATACACATTAATTCCAATCAATAATAATTTATATTAACAAATATAAATAAACGGAGAGTGTAATAAAATTACAGATATAAGTTTAACATACATAGTTACCTATTATTATAATAATAAAAGTACATTATTCTAAGTGATAAAATTATAAAACAAAAAATTTAGTTACTTAACATCACATATTTAGCTGCATAAATATGTATGAGAACATACACAAAAGTTATATTAAATATGAAGAAACTTAAAAATTACTATCAATTGGTACTTTTGGTCAAATATTTATTAATTAGTCTTCAGAAACATTTATTTATATAATATTCCTAAGTTCTTTGATTAGTGCGATCAAAAATGACTCAAATAGTAAAAAACAAATTCTTATGAGCCAAGATTTTGTCCTACTTTTCTGGGTTAAAAATGATACTAACAACTAAAAATATATAGCAGAGAAAGATGAACATGATATAAATGTTTACTAAGGTAGGGTTAAAAATGAGTAAAGTAAATTAAAGAAAATAAAAATAAGATGTACAACGAAAAGTTTAAATAAACAAGAAATGCAAAAAGTGTTAGACATATTTTGAAAAGTAAAGTAATAACAAATGAAAAAATAAATAAAAGAGAAATATTAAACAAATATAGTACACACTAAAAGATAGGTAAAAAGGAAATAAGAATAAAATAAAGATCATGGGACCTACACCTTTTGTTATGAAGGAAAACCAAAGAATGGCTTGAGGTGGATGCAAGTTATCAACATGGCAGGGGAATGGGGGAATTTGACAGTTAACAAATGACACATTTGAAAGTGAAAAAGATATAAAATAATATTAATTTTAGACAACCAATCAATATTATTTTTTAGACTTTTAACCTCCAATGCCTGTGTCCCAAATCAACCAACCACCTCTGTGATATAACTGATATGTAAAACAAAAAAGAAAAAGAAAAAAAAAATGGAACATGTTTTTCTACATACTGAAGCACTAAACTGCCATGAATAAAATTTTCCTAAATCTTCTCCTCAAAGTTCTCTAACTTTTAATCTTATGAAGAAAAAAAAAGAGATTATTATTAGATTAATTTATAATATGAACATAAATTCTAGAAAGACAAATAAATAACCACATAAATTGGACTAGTGTTAGGAAAGGTATGGGGATTTTCCATTTTCAGTTTCTAATGGAAACCCATTAACTTTTAATTAATTTTAAGAATATATAATATTAATTTTATTTTAGTTT
>NW_027108878.1:423920-444700 GCF_000696795.3 Halyomorpha halys | reverse complement strand
TTTCACTATTGACCGCAACCCTGACCATCTCCCTAATTTTAAGAATAGTTTTAACAATCCAGATGTTTGCTTAAAAGATATTTACACTGTCTAATAAGTTAAACTAAAAAAAAAAAAAAATATCGAACTAATATTAGTGAAAATACAGGAAATAATTTTTGTACGATCAATTTTTTAAGCCAAAGTAGTAAGGAAAGTTGTGTGAGTGGACACGCCAAATATTTCTATATTCATAATCATACATTCAATAGAGCAAGAATTTTTGATAAACAACTTGAGTTTCAGCCATTAAACTTTACATAACATATATTGATAAACTAAAAAATGAAATTATACCACTTTCAAAAATAACACTTCATAAAAAGCAGGATTATCTGTGCGAATATATACTAGAACTAATAAAGTTATTAAATCTTTTCTAAGGTATTTTCAGAAGTGAGTAATTCATGTTAAAGATCTGTTTTCTCAAAAATAGCTAAGAATCATTATTTTGCAGTAAATTTTAGGACATCTATTTATGATAATGGAATTTGATCCACTTACAGACCCATTCTTAAATATTATGATATGATCTAACCTATCTTTTAATGATAAATAATTATTCAGTCATTTGAATTTACAACCTGGATGAAGCACCATAGGAAATGACTGTGAAGGAGATCCTTAAAAGTTACTTCTAAAAGACTGTAGTGGTAGTAAAACAAAATTAATGTTTAATACACAAAAAATGTCAATAATTAAATAATTTTACTATGATATAATTAAAACCGATAAAATTCTAAAACTGAAATAAAGTATTACAACATCAGAATAACAGTAAAATAATTTATAACACTGTTATAAAATGTAATAAGTATAAAAATGTATAGGCTTAGGCTTTTATGTGGTCCATTTAGTGATGTGGACTAGAAATATTTCCAATGGAAAGGAACTTGTACAGTAACAATATTTCTTAGGCCAGGAAATATTCCCAAAAACTTTTTTTTGTGAATTGAAAGCTCTGTTAGGCCTAGGTATTATTATTGGTCACTTAAATAATGTAATACAGAAAAATATTAAAATTTATATGTTTGAGAATGTAATGTATTAACAGCTAAATAGAAATAATTGAAATTTTAATCTACATTTTAGTACAAACCTTCATATTTGTCACAACAAAATATTTACTACCACAAAAAAGGAGACCAACTATAATTTGAGCAAACTGCTAAACTCATTTATCTTATGCACAATTGGGTACTGATGGATGCTCAATCTCAGAAGAAAGAAAGGAATATAAGGAACAAAATAGATATTAAAATAGCGGCCATTGTACCAGTGAAGAAGGATATATAAGGTAGGATGAGAATATTTTTCCCTCTTAGATTAAGATTATGAGTTAAGAGGAATATTAAGATTATATTAAGAGGAAGAAAAGGAGGATGATAAAGAAGATAAAATCATTAAACGCACCATCACATTTCCAACTGCTATTTTAAAACTTCATTAGCAATAATTTTTAATATGACTTGTTCATTTCTCAAACACACCCAAAACATGAGTTGGGTGGATTTTGGAAAGAATTGCACAGATTAATTTTTTTTTTTCTGACCTAAAAAATAAGAATAAACTATTATAATATATACAAGTGAAAAATGTATGTACATATGTTGGCAAACTATAACATCTAGTTTTGCCAGTATGGCATTGTAAGATAGGTTGCCGGGTCCACTGAAGGCGGTGTCATCGATAATGGCATGTGTTTCCCTGTAGCTTACTAGGAATAGGGAGGGGCTATTCCTACTGGTGTTATTGAAGTGACGACTTCAGGTTGTAGAGCCAGAAGTCCCTCCCGAGGCGAGGACATCGACCAGGGGAACAGTGCTCTGCCACCTCCCAGGTCTTGGTGGAGGGGTGATTTCGCGGAACAGTGGATTGGCTCAGGCTTTCAGCCCATCAAAGAATTTGATGTGCCTACGGCCTATGAATTCCGGCACAGTCGGGAGTTGGAGCTCATCACATATTTCTCTGTTCCTTGCCCACTAAAGTGAAGTTCCTCATATTATTAGCCTCAGGAGGGAGTTCTGGAAACTCTGTAGTTTGGTCAGTGTTGTTTTGTAGAGGTGTCTCATGAGTGGTGCACCATAGAGCAGCGTTGGACGTATGATGGCTTTGTATATTTGTAGCTTCAGGCGCGGTGAGATCTGTTGTGACGTCAGGAGATGGTAGAGCCTATACGACTTCTGCTGGGCCAGCTTTAGTCCCCCCTGGCGTGACTGGAGAGGGAGAGGTGCCTGTCGAGAGTCACGCCCAGGTAGAGGATGGTGTTGGAGATATTCCGACCCTCGCCATCTATGACGAACCGCTGGGGTAGCCTGCTCTTCTTGCCCTTCTGAAAAGACATGACGATGGCATCCGTCTTAGCTGGGTTAACCCTGATGCCATCCTTCTTAAGAGCAGCTATGATGATGGCAGAGGCGGCTTGTGCGTGGTGGAGGGCCTGTTCAGATCTCATGCTGGAGGCGTAGAATGGCCAATCAGAGCGAGGATGTGCTTCAGTGGCTTTCTGATGGCGTTGGGGACTGGAGCAAACCTTGGGATGTTCCTATTGGCTGCCCTCTTGATGGTGTTGGTGATCATCTCAACCGCTGAGTCCGCCTCGTCCGGTGTATGGTATTGGTTAATGGCTGGTAGGTCTTTCACAATGCTCGACCTATATCACTTCCAATTAACCTCATGCAATAGGTATTTGCTCGCAGGTGGTGTGACGAGCTCGCCTTCGAAGGTATAGAGCACCGGCCTGTGGTCCGATGGTCCATAGGGCAACACCCAGCAGTCAGTGACCACGTGCATGCTTCTGAAGAGGAATAGGTCGAGCATTGACGTGCATGAGGGGCGACCTGCATGCCTGAATGTGTGTACTCCTAGATGAAATAGGACCAGCCTGGTCTTGGTAATGTAGGTTCCTAATGGATTGTTGCTTCAACACAACCAGGCAGTGTGTCGGGCATCTGGATCACCCAGTACTATATGTTGGCTTGTCGCCTGGGTATGCTGTAGCAGCAGCTTCACAGAAGTAGGCCAGCCCTAGGCCTCCTGTATACACAAGTGAAAGTATAGCGCTGCTTGAAACGAATGTCGACCGAGACCAGGTGGGTACCCTCGGTAGTCTTCACAGGGATCGGCACGCTTTTTGATGGGATGTCCGTCCTGACTAAAATCATTACTCCTTCTCGTGCTCCGGGAGACAGACCTCTCGATATACCACATATCCCCGGAAGTAGATCCGTGGCGATGTGGAGGTGAGCATAGTGTCAGTGAGTGCCATCACTGATGGTCTATGTTGCTGTAATAGCAATTCTATTTAAGCCTGCTTCGGTGAGAGACCTCTGACATTATAATTTATGACCAGGTGATCAATCATAGTGACATGTGAGAATCTTGCTCATCATTTCTAGCAGCATCGTCACCATACCCATCATCTGGTCCATACGGGCAAATAACTGTTCTATTACTGGCATATTGGAGGCACTGGTCACCAGAGCAGGCTGGGTCGGCGGCTGTTGTGGCTGACGGGCTGTTGATCCACCCAGTAGTTCAGAGAACGCAATATTACTCTGGACGTTCCAACTGGGGTGCTGTCTTCTAAGTTGCACTGGTTGAGGTGCCGGGTCTTCCTTCTTAGCTCTACGTTTCATAAGGTCTACCCGTGTAGGACACTCTTGATGTCGCCATATGCCCTTCTTTGTTGCATACAGTGCACTTGGGCGGTCCTGTCATGGGGCACTGGGTTAACTCATGGTTTTGGGAGCACCTTGGGCTTACCGCTAGAGGGTGCAATAGCGCATTGTATGGCCATATTGCTGGCAACGCTTGCATTACACCGGGTGGTTGCCCTTGTCCCTCCTCTTTGAAAGGAGAGACCCTGAAGCGCACGTGGTCAATGGCTCCGAGTTTTCTAATATTGGTGATTTTCACATGGTGTTTGGTGATTAGTTGAATGAGGTCTGTCTCTTGTCAGTGTCCACTGAGAAGTGTCTTCGTGAGATGTCTGATGAGTTTAAATTCGGGGAGGTTCACCTCGAGGTCACTGGCTACCTCTCTGAGGTCGGTATCGAGGTGAAAGCCATAGAGGACCCACTTCTTGGTCCTTTTAGTACCTCAGCAAAAGTATGGAATTCAATCATTCCCATCCTGGTCATTAATGGCTGGCCTGGTCATGTTGTTTCTCTGTCTCTAGGCAGAGGCGGGTCTCCTGTCTGGAATTGTTGATTGTGAATTTATTGATTCCAATCGTAGCGAGTATGGCTTTTACTGCCTGCTGTGCCATGGCAGAGGCTATGATAATAGGTGGCGGACGTCTGGAGCAATATAGCAATTTCGGAGGACAGGTGTGGGATTCGTAATCGAAATGTCCTCTGCTACTCGTCTGTTTGTAGGCATATCTAGCCTCTTGTACTTTCTCCCATACCTCATCACAAGCTCTCTTTGATCCTTTATTCTCTTGAGGATCTTCTTCATTCATGCTCACATCCTCCTCCTGGTCCTCCTGGTATGGTCGGAGAAAGAGGGGACACTTGTTCTTCACTGTTAACTGCCTCAGCCATGTCGTGGCAAACAATTTCAGCACTCACACTACCAGTTTGCACTCTCCTGTCCATAACCGATTTTCCTCCTGACTTGATCAGGCACAGAAGGCAAATTGTCACTTCGCGTACAATCACTTGGGAAAATATAAGAACTAACCTGTGTTTCCTATAGGTCCAGGAGTTTCGAGAAGAGTCTGTGACTGAGACGACATCTGGAAACACAGTAGCACGCTGGAAAGACAATAACAGATGATTCGTACTGCAACAGCAAGCATAGGTCCTCACTGGTCAGCTGCCTATGGCCTCCTTATTCATTAAAAATTTTTAAAACAGCAGTTGGAAATGTGACTGTGCTAATAATGATGTTATCTTTTATCATTAATTAAATATAAATCTTGGAACTTATTACAGTTCTTAATGTTATTGAACCTTACCATACTAAAAGTACCTATTATGGAACCATTACTCATTATTGCATATAACTAACAGGTGTCTTTATGTGTGTATGTGAGAAGTTATCTCATTTGCAAATCATAAATTTTCAGGAATTCATTATTCTAGGGAATATTTCCTCAAGTTCTCAGGAATTGTACATGCCTATAATACCCAAATTGTCAAATATTGGCATACAGTTTAAATTAGTTTCTATGAAAATAATTTCATATAATTATTCTTAACTTTGAACATAGAAAATAAATATTATCAAGATAAACAGTATGAAAGAAACTACCTTCAAATAATCAATTTGAAATAAACGTATAATAATGCAATAAACTAAATCACATAAAATTGGAGATCATAATTATGTATGAGATTCATGTCAAATAAGGACTAAAAATACTGAATGTCAATAAATTTCATAACAGCCTAATGATAAAGTTTTGGTATTAATAAAAGAAATAATAAATGCTGTCAGGCTTAGAAGAACTATCATACAAGTAAAAAACTGATGATAAATTGAAATTTGATAATATAGTCAATGAAATACATGAAACCAAATCAATTTTGTTTATAATAATCAATGCATATAAGTTTTGCTATATCATAACAACATACTAATATAAGCGAAAACTATATAATCTCATCTAATTTAAAAACAAAAATAATGTTGAGTTCAATCTATTCATCAATCTGTCTTATTGTTTAACTACAATTTACAATTTTACAAAACACAACCAGTAATTTTTCTGCTGATAGAGTCCATAGCACCGGAAAAGGTAAATAAACGTTAAGATATACACCTCCGGCCTGGGGCGTTGACTTTTTTCATTGAGTGGGGTCCCACAAAATGAAAAACTTTGACCCCCAACCATGGTTAGGCAGTATAGGACTCCATTGGGGAGTCTTGGCCAAAAAAAAAATTGACTAAAAATAACAGCTAGTTGGAATTTCATCTGTCCTGAAAATATTCAGGTGTATCCAAAACAAATATGGGCAAAAGGTATTTTAAAAGCTATTTTGTTGTTTATAAGGTTTTCAACTCTTAATTGCTCCAACCAGGTCAGGAAAGACCAACTTTGTCAGAAAAATAATGCAGAGATTAATCATAGGATCCACCACAAACTTTGTTTGTTGAATCCTGATATTTAAACTTCTCTATGCAATTGAACATGTTTCCCAATATAACAATGTCAACAAAATCAAAGTGATTTCTATAAATTATCAAATAATTTTTTTATCAGGATTCTTTTCAAAACTTTTTTTTTTTATTGGCTTTTACCAACATTGTTGCAATTATTTTAACCATCTTCTTGGCAATCAGTGATTAAAAATACAGAATACGTTTTCTTCCTGCTATTTTTCCCTTTTAGGTTAAAATAAATAGTATTTATGGAGGAAAAAATGGTATAACTTCATTTCTACTGACTACAGAAAGTTGTTCATTTACCAACTTACTGTTTTTACTTTTTTTAAATGAAATTAAGTTTCACTTTTTCCACTATATCGGTTTCATAGGTATAAGCATAATAACAATAGTTCTTTTATTTAAAAAAAAACAGTAAATTATCCAAACAAACTTTTACCTTGTTTCTTAATCTCAATAAGTTTCCTTGTCATATCTATTAGCATTAACCTAATGTTTATTTTGCACAATCAAAAATGGGTTTCTTGTCACAATAATGCTACCACCTGTTAGATGAGAATTCTTCTTGTTTTTGTTTTTTTTACCTCCTACCTGGCCATTTCTGGCATATCATAGAGGTTATCAACCTATTCTAAACAGAGTGGGAAGGTCAAGTTTTCAATCTATGGGACCAGCACAAAATAAAAGACAGGCTGCTAAGACAGTATTTGAACTGGCGCTACTGCAGAGTTGGGATTAATATGAGATAAGGATTCAAACTACTTCTTGCTAAGAATAGGGTTATTAGTATTCGGGTCTTTACTAGACAATACCAAATCATCAGCATACTCACGAATGGGTATTATATCATCCTTTTTCATTACAAATCACCTTTCTAATGAATGACAAATACTAAATTAAAAAAAAAATTGGTTTGTTGTAATATCCTGGAATTAGTAATTAGTGATTCAAACAAGCAGATCATTGCTAGATAAAATAACTTCTTTCACATTCAATCAAAATATAACAACTTTTTGCGGTATCATACACTTTTTTAAAATCTTAATTAAGCTGATAAACTACACCATTGCAATCTAATTTTTCTCTAATATTATAGTCTTCAATAATTTTCTCAGCCTATTCTGTAGCTGTACTAGTTAGGAGTAGTTTTTTATAACACATTGGAAAGAGTAAAATTCCTCTATTGTTATTATGATCTGTTCACAGATGCCTTTTTTTAAACATAATTCGTAATATAATAAATAGATAAAAAAAATGTGATGAGATGAATGATAAGTTAAGGATGCACTAATAAATTAAATTTAATAAATATCTTTAAATAAATCATTATGTTATATTACTTCTTCCTACTTTGACTTGATATTTTAAGACTTTTAATGGAATAAGTTTTAATAGTGATGCAACAAGCAGTTTGTTGGAGGGTGCACTCAAGAAAGAACAACGTACAGAGAAGAATAAATTTATTTTAATGTATGCTGAAGTTTCAGCCTAAGTTACAGGTCTTCATCAGGTTCAAACAAAAAAAATATAACATCTTAATACTTCATGGTTGTTACTCAGTTCAACTTAACACTGATGAAGACCTCCAAATTAGGTTGAAATATTGTGACACATTTAAAATTAATTTGTTCTTATCTATAGGTTTTTCATTCCTGATCATACCTCAACCAACTTTTCTTAAATTATTTGAAGGACCAATGATACCTCCACCATCTAATAGTTATGGATCACATTAAAAAGCACAATCATTTATAGTTGAGCACAGTTCACAAACTTTCCCAAAACATGGTTCTATTTAAAACAGATAAGATCATTCTTATTTTTATTTTACCACTTAGGATCATATACTTTAATTAGTAATGAAACAAAACAAAATAAAATATGATTAGGTCAATGTAAAATAAATTAAAGTAATAACATTTAAATTAAAAGGTGTTCCAACATGATTAAAGTATGAATAGTTCAAATAGATAGATATATTAAGATAGATAATACTGTCTAAACCAACTAAAAATGACTACAAATACATAATAGAAGACCAATGCAGGTAAGTTATAATCTCAGACTAACTAATAAAATTGTCCTTTAACCTAATAAAAAGTGAATGATAAAAATAATTTATATAATACTGATAAAATTGCATAATAAATATAAAAGAGGAAAAACTCAAACAGAAACATAAATTAAACATTGGGATATAATTAGAAGATTTAAACACTTTGAGTATCTAAAATACTAATAAACACTTAACCATTTAACATTCCATCGATTTAGGCACCATCAGGACAGAAAAAACCTGATCACACACTTATATAGAAATACAACACATCTCGTATAAACAGTATAAAAAGATCTACCAACTAGCACGATAGTAAACCACTCCAAAAGTATGTGTTTGGATGTCATGGAGTGATGTACTGTCTCTAGTACACTCTTGATAAGTCTTTTTAGACCAATGGTTACCGAGCCATCAAACTTTGCAGACCTCATACAAAAAGTTTGAAAGTATGCTAAATGCATTTTGAAGCATTTACCAATTAAGATTTTTTTGTAACAATCAAATCTCAGGAAAAGCAAACAATAATAGTTTTAAGAAGAAGTCCTCATATTTTAGAAGATTTTGATTGACCATATATAATTAATGAACAAAGATGGTCCAGGTGTGATCAAAAGGAACTCAAATAGTAAAAAATTATTTATTAAGCACAAACATTTCGCCACACTTTGCAGAGCTTCATCAGGGTTAAAACCAAGATACAAAAAACTGAAAATATTTTAAGCCGAGTAGGAGTATAAGATGACATGAAATATAAAATGAACTATGAGGGAATATAGAATGTAAAAAGCTTCCTCAGCTGCTTCTATTATTGCTTCAAGACAAACTGACCAGAATCTATTGTGGCCTAAGAAAACAGCTAAACAGGCGAATACTCAATAGAAAGACCAAGCTCCACCTCTCTAAAACTTTGGTACATCCCATGCTTCTGTATGGATAGTGTCGGACACTATCTATGCCTACTGAAAAAGAACTTTTGATCTTTGAAAAAAAAATTTTCTCAGTCATATTTTCAGAGGTAGAGAAAGTTAGAGAAGAATGGAAGAG
Organism: Halyomorpha halys; assembly: GCF_000696795.3. Classification (NCBI taxonomy): domain Eukaryota; kingdom Metazoa; phylum Arthropoda; class Insecta; order Hemiptera; family Pentatomidae; genus Halyomorpha; species Halyomorpha halys. Next base: position 435,444 of record NW_027108878.1, on the reverse strand, counting down.
ATAGACTAACCAGGAGCAATACAATGACTTTGGAGAGCCTGATGTCACAACAATGAAGCTGAGATGTTTAAGATACTTGGGGCATATCACCAGAATGGCGGATAGAAAAATGTCGAACATGCTGCTAACACAGGCAATTTATGGAACCTGGAGGATAGGGAGACCGAAATTGAGATGGTCAGATGGTGTGGTGGGAGATACTGAAAATATAATGGGAGTCAAGAACTAGATGGTGGCAGCACAACACTGTGACAATTAGAGAAGTACTGGGTTTTAGAGCCATATAAAAAAAAATAAGATGTACAGAAATAAGCAAATATAAAAAAAATACAGTAATAAATATTAGGCATAAAATAACAAATAACAAGTGGAGTAATAACAAATAATATAATGGATACAATAAAAGTATAAACTAAAAGACAGAAAAAATAAGGAAATAGTGACTCACTGTCTACAGAAGCTCCGTACAGGTTGCTCTGAAATTCAGGCTAAAACTTTGGCACTAAAAAAATAAGTTTTACTTATTTGTGCATCATTACTAACTGTACCCTGACTATCTTCTCCTTATATGTAAAAGGAAATATATCAAGGGGCAAAATAAGGTCAAGAAAAATAAATAAGAATAAAGAACAAATCAGGATACTAACCTTTCATCAAGAAAGAAAACCAAAAATTGAAAGAGGATGGAGGAATGGGGAAATTAAATGTTAAAGATAGGGTTGGATATTAAAAGTGTAATGAAAAGAAAAAGAAATACATATAAAATTAGAGTAAAGTAATATAATAACAGTAAATATAAGTATACATTAAACAACAATATAGATTAAGTCCTCACAAAATGTGCAACCAAACCCTTCCTCAGACCACTCCCAAGACATTGGACCACTGTGTTAGACTGTTGAAGTAAGATTTCTATAGTTGGTCTCTATACATGTTATCTGTTTTTGTTGGTCCTGAAGATGCCTGAACATTGACTGTCAGTTAACTCAAGCTAGGTGTTTGGAATCTTTCAATTGTACCCAAACAGTGCATAATTAGCTGACTAAATTAATAATTAACTACATTAGATTATAAACCCTATCAAATTATTAATGAAAAATATCAAAATTAAATATCTAACTTAAGAGAATAAAAGTATTTGTAATCATATAGGTTAAATACTTATTTTATCTTTGCAATCTATACCCTATAAAAATTTAGAATATTTCATAATCTTTGATTTTAAAATACAAATTATATTATTTTTCTACTTTTAACTAAATTACTCACATTTCTTCCAGGCATTAATCAGTCTTGTTGGAAAAGATTTATCTTCTTTCTTCTTTTTCAATGCAAATTATTCTAAGTCAAATAAACTATTAAAACTTCAGTAGCATAAATAGCATAATATAAACTATGTTTTTGATATACTTAATTTATTTTAAATGATAAAAGATCTCAAGAGACCACTAATTGAGATAAATCTTCTATAAGCAGGGCCAACAGATCCTTATTATTATCTGTAGGCATACCACTAGCTCTAAGCTTAGCAAGTTGATTTGCTATGATTTCGGTTTCAGGAGTTGAACCATGACAAATATTTTTTGCCAAATGAAGTAGCGGCACATAATATCTAAGAAGGTCAATGTCACTAACAGCTTGATACCTACGTATAGCAAGCCCAGCTAAAGCTTCGGCTCTTTTATCTCCGGTAAACCAACAAACACAAACAAACAAGCATAACCAACGGAGTACTGAAGGAGCTCTGTCAGTCTGCATTTTGTTCATTAATCGAAAACCATTTTCCACTAATGGTCTTGCCTGAAATAATTAAAAATAAATATTATACCTCATATACAAGATTATATTTAATCTTAAGAGTTTATATCTGATATTAGAAATTTTATAAATTAAAATTACAAGTGTTGTAATAAACATACAATGAAACAAGCAAGATTTCAGTCCCTGTTTTAAATGATTCTCAAAATGCCACATATTTTATCTTAAGAGTCCAGCAACATAAAAACAAAACTTTTTTCGAACACTATTTATACATGAGCATTACCATCTCACTTACTAAAATACCTGTACACAAAATCTAAACTAATATATAAAAGGAAGTCCCACTTTTTTGTTTTTAACCGTTAACCATAAAAACTTGTTTAGGCTCTAGAAGGAAATCAACATCTCTTAAATCAAATAGTAAAATGTGAAGAAGATGGTTGGGGTTGCGGTACAAAAAGAAACATTTTCTTCATATACGTGCCTACATGATACCCGTAAAAGTAGGTTCTCTACACTCGCTTTAGAAAGCAGAATCAATTAAAGGAGAGCGATAAAGAAATTATACACAAATCTATTTTATGATTGTGATTATTAAAAAAAATTCTTAAATTAATTTATTAGACTATTTTGTATTTTAGGTTTATAACAATAAAAAATTGCTATCTTTATCATAATTTTATTATTTAATAATGTTTGTACAACTATTGTTAGCTACAATCTGTTCTGCATGTTTTTTTACAAAGACGAAGATAAATAGTATGGTTTTTATTTTTTTCCAGAAATTAAAATCATCCTCGGAATGGCTTTTCCTTTATGCAATGGTATACATGTATAAAACCAGGATATATTTATATTTTAATACTAGGGAGAAAGAACTATAAATATTGATTATGCTGAAGTACTTTGATTTTTTTTTTATAAAGTTCGACTCTGGCCGTTGACAGACACACAACGGGTCCACGCTATCCTCGTGTGTGGGCTGGTTTCTTTAGTCCTATTCAATTGAAAATCAGCACAATTGAAGATATTGAGGCAAGGAAGAGATCTGTTGAGTTTCATGTAAATCGGGCCTATATTTGGAAGTTTAGCGAGAAGAGAAGTAGCGACACCAAGCTGGGGCCCGATTGCCTTATCAATTGGAAGGAACAGACTTGTCATCCCTACCACTCACTGGACCCAGCTAGCTGACAATCAAGGTCACTGTATCTTCGAAGAGGTTTGCTATCGGAGGAGCCAACACCTTGTATTATTATTTTAATTTTTTTTTTTTTGGGTGTATGTTTAGCTAGTATTAGTGCTGTTGTGTTCTTCTTCTTTCCCCTAGCCTGGGTGATGATTGTATTGGGCTAATTCATAGTGGTACTGCTCCTGCCGGCGGTTACTATGTGCCTTATTAGCTCTCTGTGGATTCGACACTTTCCCCGCACCCTTGTCGGCCATTTTGGTTTTATTTTTTTTCCTCATTTTATAGAATTTGATGGCAGGGTGCTGTGGGCCCAGCAGTTTGGTGTTAATATTTTTAAGGAAATTCAAGAAATCGCCTACTGCCCTGTCGAAATAAGCCACTTGATTAAAAATAAAGAAAACATAAAATGGGGCCAATGTTTTGTGAAATCTTTTAACAAGAAACGAATTAGTGTAAGACATTGGTGGGTTAGAAATATAAACTTCTTACGTTGTAGTATCTGTTGATAATTTTATTATTTTAGGATTAGGTAAGGGAAATCTCTTTTAATTAAATGAAATATTTCTATTATTCACTAATTTCCATTAATTCTGACTCCATGAAAGAAATTATTTATTTATGGCAGCTGAAGTATGATACAAATAATTTAGACAGTAAATTTTCTTAATAACAAGGGAATACTGGGAAAAAAAAAGTGCATGCCAATAAGACTTAATGAAAAACCAGTGGATACTTGATAATAATTTCATCATTTTTCACATGAGTGGCAATAATGTTCCAGGAGTTTTATAGTATTAAGTTACTTTAAAAACTTTTTTTTTAGGCATTAAAAAAACATTTTTAAAAAAAATCACTTTGAGTATGAAATTTTTGGAACTCAGCCTTATTCCACACTGTAAAGTATAAGAAAGAGAACCACAATTGATAATTTCAAATTTATAGGACTTTATCAACCCTAAACAAGTTACACTTTAAAAATAGAGCCAACAATCCTCCTTCACATGTTCCTCCTGTCATGGCTATACAGAATAATTCCAGTATTTTCAATAAATATTTTTTTAAAAGTAATTTCACTTTTTTTTAAAAGTAGTCATATTTTGCATATCAACACACATGATGAGCCCCAAACTATATTTTTAATAAATCATAATTCATAGCATGTTAAAAAGATTGAGGGTATTATGTCTATACTAACACCAAAAGTGTAATAGAACTCCTAATGTGACTATGTATACAGCAATAAGTAAGAAGAAGGCTGCAATGTATCATATTGCCCATAGCAGTTAAAATTCATATCAACAAAATAGGCAGTAATGAATCATATTTATGAATTTATGAATCAAATATCAATTTTACTAAAGAAAAAATAAAATAAATCATATATATAATGTCCTAAATTTTTTATTCATACTATCTTACACAACAGCGTTTACACACACAAAAAAAAATACCTGTTCGTACTCTTCTTGTTGAATTAGTTTGATGACTTCATCAAGCTCTTTATTCTGTAGAAAAGAAATGACTATAGGTGAATGTCTTAGTTGACTCTCAGAACCAATTAAACTTAAAAATGCTTCAAATCCTGCACTCCTTAGGGCAATCATGTCAGGATTAAAGTTGCCAATTATAGCTTTTCGAGGAAACTGCAGTCCTAAAAAGTGATTTGGGAATTCTCTTCTCAATCCATTGTACAAAGCAAGAAATTCATTATATCGCCTTTCAAGAAATGCAGGATTAATGTCTTCTGCATCACTTGATTTGCGAATCGCAACTTTATAGGCCTAAAACATAATTATAATTTAAAATTTTATAAAAGAAAATAAATTAATAAACATAACCTACAAGCCACAATTTTGACTAAGAATTTTCAAAAAATTAAAAATGGCCTAAGCAATCTTAAAAACAAAAATTAAATTCATGCCTCTCCGAACAGTAGAGGGATTTATTTTGAAGATAAAAATAAATATGAAGACGTTTAGAATGGGGAATGATGCAGTGTTTGGAGAATGATGATAGTTGTTTTACAACTAATCATCATTCTCCATTCTCATCACCTAGCAATAGCTTTCATTGTGGAGAGGCAGAAGGGCAATCCGACCTGGGCTCCATTTACAAAGGGGACACCATAGAAAAAGCCTGTTTTTAAAAATTCTGTTTGAATTAAAACTTTATTATAAAATATATTTTTTTAATTAGATGAAAAAATAAGTTTTAAAATTAAAAATGTATTATTGGAAGAAGATAGTTGACCGTATGAAGGAGATTGGAGGAAGATGGTCCGGGTGGCAGTCAATAAAGGTTTCAAAATATATTAATTGATTTTTAATTTTTCATTTAGGTAGGCTTCAAATAAAAATCTGTTTGGAAACCAAAATGGCCTCAATATGCTACTCTCTATCATGGTATAGTCAAATTGCAGGTTAATTAATAAAGCTAGAAATAATTGTAAGCTGATCTTATTCAAGGAGATGGATTGGATTCTGGTGTAAAACTGCTTTCTGGCCCCTAGTTGACAAGACTAGATGTCTTATATTAATACATAAAAGTTAAATTTATGAGACTCATTTAACAATAGGACATATAATTACAAATAATTAAACTTAAGCTACAAATAAAATTTAAGTTTTTAATAATAGACACATTTAGCATTTATTTTGTTTTGCTTCTGAATATATTGATTTTTCAGTGCTTGCTATTTTTTTATTTTTACTCTCAGTTAAACGGGGTCTATATTATTTTTATTTTTCATATCTCCTCAATTATAGACTTATTTGAGTAATGATTTCAATAAGGGTAATACAGTAATAAAAGCTTACCACATATTTCTTTTGATTTATAGGTTCAACAGTCCGTGTTGATATCACTTCAAACTGCAGTCCATTGTTTCCACTCATTTTTATTAGAATTTTCATGTCATATATTTAAAAATTTATTTACTGAAAAATAATATAACCATTAACATTCATAGCATAGAAATATATGATTCTAATAATTATTAAATCATAAATTAACTGAGTAATGACAGTAGGCATTAGAGCCTCATGAGACTATGAAAATTAAGTTTTACAAGCATAGATAGCAGCCAACAAGGAAATTGATTAATATCTTAGTTTGAAAAGAAATAGAATATGCTTTCATGGTTTCTATTGGTGAATATGCAAGGGGACATTCAAGCTTAATGAAATTCATAAATATTTTTTCGGAGGATTTCACATTTTCAAGAGGTCTGTTCCAAGAACCACATTTGACAGTCCGCAAACTGTACAGAGCATGTGCAGTACAAGTTTTGCCTCCCAAAACTTGTACAGTAGTAACCGGTACAGTACAGTAGTAAACCCAGTAGGCAGCATTGCTGCAATAAAATCTGGAGATGCAGGTTCATTTCTTAGTTAAATATACAAAAAAATTACTTTGACCTAAAGGTTTTGGTTATCAAAGTAAAAACATCTGCTTGAATAATAAAAAATATTAACTGATATCCTACTTATTTATTATTCATGAAACAACAAAAATTAATCATCATAGGAATCAGTAGATATGTTTAGATAGGAGTAACAATTGTTGAAAACAAATAAGCAAGGATAATAAATACATACTAGCATTCAGATAAAAATATCTCACAAAAATCACTAGATATTTCATTCGTTATAAAATCATTGAAAGCATAATTGAGTAGTAAAATAGAAAAAAAAATAGAGTGATGTATTTCTTTTCAAAAAATACAATATGCAGTAAATAAATTACAAATTAGTTTTAACCGTTTATTAGACCATTTAAAATGTTAATATTGAATGTTAATATTTTGTAGATAACTATTTCACTAGATTAAAAGAGATCGCTTATTTTTTAAAAAATGTAATCAACATTAAAAAATATTACCAGAAATAAAATAAAATATCACTAACAATCATTTTACATTTTCAACACATCCATCGTAGAAATCTAACAATGACAATTGTCCCACTGACAGGAATAGGTTAGTTCCCTGGCAGCTGATCCAAAAGGTTTGTTCCAAGGACCGGTTTGACAGTCGGCAACCTGTCAAGAGCATGCGCAGTACCGTTTGGGCGTTCCATGGAGACCAACGCCATTTTTCTGGCTTTAGATATTGGTTCCAAGGGACCGATTACCAAGCTCGGAACCGTTTGCAAACTATCAAAACAGTACCCGCCGATCGAGAAGGGACTCGAGCAAACCGGACATGCGCACACGTTTCATTCTCCCCCCCCCTACATGAATTGGTGGTTTAAAGCTCCAGAAAAATTCACAACAATCAAGATCAAGATCTAAATCACCATAAGCAGTTTTGTGAAGATTGGTTGAGTCATATTGAAGTTATTTCTATTTTTCAATATACTGTAAAGCGAATATTTTGGGCCAAAAAAAATTATTTATTTATTTTTCGAAAATTCGTAGTTGAGCGTATTTGATGTGCTGACAACTAATATGAACTCATTTCACTCCTAAAATATCTTTTACTACACTTTGATAGATAAGTCTGTCCAAATTGTCACAATATCGTAAACAGATTCAAGCACAGGGAGGTTATATAAAGACAATTCCTATTTTATATGTTATATATATGTCAACATCATGGATAAATAAATTAAGTATCTTAAAGGAGGAAAAAAAATCAACGAAATCGGACCAGTATTAATGATGATAAAGGAAATTAAAAAAAAATTCCGGATTTGTCGTTTTGTACAAATATATTGAAAGTATGCCGAGAAATACTGTATAGTTCCTATTATTGTATTATGTATTGGTTTTGTTTGAAATAATAAATTAATAGAAAGGTGAGAAAAAAAAAGTTGTATACATAGAGGGGTCATCAATACTTTCTTGGTCGTTCAAAAGTTTAGAAAATTTCTGTGGACTGTCAATATTTTGTAGCATGAGAGTACAGTGTGAGGGAGCTGGTGAAATACTGCACAATAATTCTTCAGTCTCTCTAGAGCAGCGGTTCCTAAATTCGGAGCCCCAAGCGTATGCCAGAGATGCCTCAAACGAATGCCACTTTCTTAAAATATTTTTTAAAAAATTGAAATTAAAATAGCAAGTATACAGTGCACTCCGGCGTTTACCTTGCACTGTTTTTTTTCTTCTTATTTTCCTGCCAAACCAACTGCTCTAAGTTGTGACGAGCTTTTTATCTCGACAAGGGTCCCGCTAATTTGCCCAAGAAAGATGCCGTGGCGTAAAAAGTTTGGGAACCGATGTTCTAGAGTGACTGAGTGTGTAAGTTTCGGGCTCCGTTTACGAAGTAGGTTACAATGGTCATGAGTCCGTCTATTCCTGACCCATACTCTTTTCTGCTTATTATTATACGTATCCACCAACGTTGCAAAAAATGCAACTATGATACTTGCAACGTCCGGGTCGTTCTGGATAAAGTGACGAAAGCAGCTACGGTCAACCGCAACTGTACTAAGATACAACGCGTGGTATCGCGAATCCATCGTGATAAGTCTAATCGACACTGAATGTTGTAAAATATTTTTGTTTAGTGTTAAGGGCCCACGACTATTCAATATTTTGCACCCAAATGAAGCTCGATATATTTAGAGAAAGTTTTGAGCGACATTTTTGCCAGTGTGGGCCCCCTCACGTACTGAAAAGACAAATTGCTAAATTCAAACGACTTAACTATGATACTTGTTAAATGTCTCTTGACGGACGATGAAAGTTAATGGAAGCAAAGATAGAAACAAAGAAAAAAAAAAACACACGTGGCAGAGGCAATTAGTGTTACAGTAATACTTGTATACATATACATGTACCGTTGACTTGTAAAGTATTTATTTTAGCTTTGTGATGGGGCAAGAGAGTTATAAAAGATTGTTAAAACTGTATGTTTCATAACTAGATAAAAATTAATGATCAGAACCTCAAAGTCAGAAGGAAATGGTATCCTCCAGGAGGATAATAATAGAAAAATAAAATCATTTACATTCACATAGTACAATGTTAAGCATTACGCTTTGATTTCCTTTTCCGCTACCTATTAAAGTATTTCTTAGTTTCTCTTCCCCTCATTAAAGAACTTAGGTGAATAGTTTTTACTTGCGCCAGAGTTAATGAGCCATGCCTATCACACTAGTATGATCAAGTCTTATTTACGAATGAATTGATATTCTAAACATCAATGGGATACTCGTTTTTGTAAGGAATTACTCTTTCGATTTCTTCTTTTTAATGACAAACCTTTCTCGTTATGTTTACCATTCTCTTACGATTTGAAATAGTGTGTGTTATTTTCTTTTCAACACTGCTTGAAAATCTTTTCAAGAGGTTCAATCTCAAAAATTTAAATGCGATTTCTCGAAAATAATCCCTGATTATGGAATATTTCATCAGATCTTCATGGCTTCTTGGAATATAGCGGGTAGGGATCACCAGACCAAGTGCATAGATATTGTATATATAATATGGACGTTATTAGGGTATTATTATATCATAGTTAAATCTTCTACTGATGTTATTTTATTTTTATGTACATATTTTGGCCCTATTCTAATTTTCATATACTATTTTGGTTTGAATGTTCAACTCTTTGTCCAAGATTGTGTGAGTTGAGCAGTGTTAAAAAAAATAGTAGTTAAATTGAGCAACATTGAAAACTGGATAAAAGTGGATGTTTTAAAGGTATACTAAGAAAGACTTCCACAGAGAATGGCAGGTTCACTCCCATTCCCAGGTTCCTTTTTCCAGCTCCATTTTTCAATGTTGCTTGATTGAAAATGTAACAGTCAGCGAGCACGTAGTGCCACTGTAACCCGCCAGGGGCCAGCACTACAAGCGTCTAAGAAGCTGTATAATTGTATATAAGTTTATTATTATAAAAATACGATCCATTGTATAAATGTATATATGTTAATAGGTAATATGTAAGAATGTTAATTATAAAATAAAAAGAGATTGAGCAATAAGATTCTACGGAACTATCTCAAGTAGAGTTAAAAGAGTGAATTCTCAGTGATAACCGATCACATGAGGCCTTCAATTGTCACCGGGATTGATCCATCAGATCAAGCCTTCTCCGGGTCGTCATAGCACTGGCGGCTTACACTCTACTTGAGATAGGGAAGTTTATTGCTAATCTATTCTCTCAAGAGTTAGTCTTTATTATGCTCACCATAGACTATGGGCTATTTCCTCTCCCATTCTCCAGCAATTTTAGTCCGTCCGCTTCATCTCGGCAACTAAGATTGTAACCTAATCCTTAACGGTTACATTGGTCCGTCCGCTTCATCTCGGCAACTAAGATTGTAACCTAATTCCTAACGGTTACACTGGTCCGTCCGCTTCATCTCGGCAACCAGTGTAATTTCCCGTCTCTCCCCGGCTCTAGTCCGTCCGCTTCATCTCGGCAACTAGAACTGTTACTCTGCCTCAGACTCTCTCACCTAGAACTCCTCTACCTAGTCAGTGTACAGGGCTCATCCCCTGGCACGGCCTTCCTTTCTAACTGTAAATGAATACGCCTTGTCGTGGGCCTTCTGTAGAGAGATATCAGGCTGGAGAAATCGCCTAAGACCAGACAACCCCGGCAAAAACATTGCCTGATTTTTCAAACACTTCTCCAGGATACCAAGGACTCCTCTACCATATTAAAGAAGAAAAATTTACCTATGATTGAGGAGTTTCCTATCAAAAGTTAATGTATCGACATCTAAAAATTAATGGTTTCTTTGGCAAACCCAAACTTATTCCAAAATATAATTTTTTTTCCTGTCAAATAGGCGTTGCTAATCAACATTTTCAATAAAAAAATTATTAATTAAAAAAGTTATCTACATAAGATGCTCTCATAATAGTTTTTCACAGCAATCTTTCAAAAGTGGATGTATCGACTTTTGATAAAAAAAAAAAAAAAAAAAACTCATTAATTTATATTTTGTCTGTTCATTTTCTTTATCCTTCTGTTTGTATATATTTAAAGAGAGATTTTGTCTTTGCTTCTTTATTTTACTGAAAGATTGCTGATTAACCGTGTGTATTAATAAATGGAATATGGTCCGGGTGGGGTCAAATTGTAATATTTTGAACTATTTATTTATTAATAGTACAAAATATTACTATTTGAGTTTAATTTGACCCCACCCGGACAATATTCCATTTATTACTTTATTTTAGTATTAATGTGATCAGTCATTATTGCCCACAAAGGTTTGGCAGATTGTAATATCTATCAATAAATAAAGTTTTTGAAATTGAAAGAAAAAAAATTTAGATTTTAATAACTTTCGTTATTCAGTCCCTTCGTTTTGAAACGAGCGTGAGTTAAAACTCTTAAGCGGACTGTCCAGTCGAATGGGGACTAAATATTGGTGCCAGGAGATAAATCTGAGGTAAAAAATATTTAAGTTAGTCATCAGCACCACCCCCCCCCCGAAAAATGAACATTTATCAGAACTATTCTAAAACTTTAGAGATTTTTTCTTCATAAACCAGATTTATGTCCGATATATATTATTAAATCAGATTTAAACTTCATAAATTCCCTTCTAAATGGAGCAGCCAAACAGAAAATTTTAATGAATGGTATATGGTCCGGGTGCGGTAAAAAAAAAA
>NW_027108878.1:399695-421150 GCF_000696795.3 Halyomorpha halys | reverse complement strand
TTTTCCTCTGCTTCTCTTATTAGAGTCATTTCATTTTATCTTGGTTACTTCCTAGAACCGCAGTGTGGTCCGAGTACGCTAGGATTTATGTTTTATTCTGACGTGCACCCCATTTTAGCGAGATATTCTTCAAATCGCTTTTTCTAGGGATTTATTGCAACAGCATTGACGACAGTCTATCTCCTTTTCTCAGACTTGTTCTGATTTCAAATACTTCTCTTTGTATCATGACTCTGTATTTTGGATCATTCGTACACTTTTTGTCAGTCTTACCAACTTCCTGGGGATCCTCAGTTCAGTCATGATCTTCCAAAGACAGTTTCTGTCTACGGTATCATAGACTACTTTGAAATCGTCAAATAAGGTGGGGACATCTTGATCTGCTTTCCATCATTTTTCAAGCATCTGTTTTAGGACGAAGATCTACGTGCTCTATCCTATCCTGAACCTTGGTGGTCACCAACAATATTATCGTAATACCGAGATATCCGATTAAGCAGGATATTGGTCATTATTTTATAGGCATTGGAAGGAGTTCTATTGCATTCATATTTGGAGCCCTTCTTTAGGATAGGAGACATCAGGCCTCTCGCATCCTATCTGATATATTTTCTGGATTAGTTTTAATAGCTTGGCTCTTAGAGGTTCTTCACCATCTTTGAACAGCTCCAATGGTAGAATGTCTATTCTTGGGCCCTTTCTTCTTTAAAGTTTGTCAATAGCTATTTCAACATACGAGAATATTCGGTTTTCCATCTCTTGTGGGTCAAGGTCCTCATCATGATCCATAGCTCGTCGTTCATTTGGATTGTGTGCTTCGAGTAACTATCGTGGAACGTACAGTCAAAAAATGAAATTTATATATTTATTTTTTTAGAGTTCTACTACTGGGTAGTTTCTCTACATGCTGTATCACATCATTATGATCTTACTTCAAATTTGTTTGTTGTATTTTATATACAGTTGTAAATGTCAATAAATAAAAATATATATATTTTTTTTTATACTTTCGAGGAAAATTGAGGTTGAAATTCGAATTAAGTACCCTAAAAATAAAAATGAACAAATTTTTAGGACTTTTCCACAACTTCCACCAAAATCTATTGTTAGACCTCATTTGACAACACCACCTTAGTCTATCACTAAAAGGTAGGAATATAATATAGAGGGTAAGTTGCAAGAAAATGTGAAGCTAAAAAGGTGGGCCATGTAAAACACCGCGGGCGTGGCCTAGGAAGGAATAGGAAATAGGAGTAGGGGCCAACCAACTGCTGCTCTCTGTCTTGGGTTACATTCCAGTAGTTGAGTTTCACATGAATTTCTCGAGAATGGCTTAATGATTTTTCAATGTTGATGTGTCAAATCACTGAAAATAGTATTTCCTACATTTTGAACTTAGTTCATATACGATTAAATGTCAGTTTTTCAGATAAGTGCATAAATGGGGAAATTCATATTAACGTCATGTAAACATGGGTACTGGGGCGTGGTCAAATCCTGTCTTTTTTACTTCACTTTCTCTTAGAAGAGGGGTGGGGTAAGTAAGGAACGAGTCTGGTCAAAGAGTCTGAACGATGTCCGGTACAAAAAAAAATCATTAAATAGAAATATATAAAGAATTTGTTTTTGTTAGTAAAGGTGTTTTTTTTTCTGACAAAAGAAGAATAGTTTGTGGACTTTGAGATAAAAAGACAATAAATGATTTGTTTTTTGGGAAAAAATTAGAAATAAAACTTTGCAATTCATTATCAGTACCTTATTATACATAAATGAGAAAATTTTCAGAACTTCTCCAAAACTTTCCCCGTGAAAGTAACGTAGGCCTGGAATACGGCGATCACGAAAAATTTCGAATCTTTTTTTATTTCTTATCATCTTATACTAACATCGATGTTAAAGATCGTTTTCATGGCATTGTAATTCCAAGCTCATATTAAAGTTTAAATGGCTGTTTGTTTGTTTACTGTCCAATAGATTTGAATGCTGTGGGTTTGTTATTAGTACTCTGAATTATATTGGTTAAATTATTACTTTAACAAAGTAAATGTTATGATTGGTTTTCTTTTTTCGTTTTAAATTTTATTTAGTTCTTTGAAACTACATATAATTAAAAGATCATTCAATGTTTAAGTAATTAAGAAAATATTTGTTCACACCATGGATTTCCAATATGATAACTCAAGTAGACTAGATTGGATGTTAAAATTGATAGAGTTAAAGAACTCCAGAACTTTTTGTGACATAATTATTAACAAAGGTAACTCCTTAGTATATGCGCATTCTTGTATATTAGCAGCTTTTAGCCCATTTATGTTGGAGTTACTAAGAAGTTTTTCACAAAGTGATTGGTCTGTTTTTAAACCATTAAAAATTAACCTAACTTATGTGACCAAGTGTAAAAAGAACAGTGATATGAATTGTATTGGTTGTGTGGGTAAAGTAATTGATTATTTGTATACTGGAAAAATTTTAGTGGAATACCCTCATGTACCTCATTTGATCAATTTATCAAAGAATATGGAATTGTTAAGCTTGATGTCAGTATGCCAGAAGTTTTTAAGCTTGGAAAAATCTACAGATTCGAAAATTCCATCTGTGCAGAAAGTTGAACAAGACAATTCTAGTAAAGATTGTGATGCAGTTAGTTTAAATAGTAAGAATATTCTAAATTTTGATCAGCTGTGCTTAGATGAAAACAGGGTTGTGAATAAAACCAAAAGTTGCCACAAGAATATTGTGGAAAAAACTGCTGTGACTGCTAATTATGGTAGTGAAGTCAAATCATCCATTGTAAATAAGAAATTATTTAATTTTGATGTTGATACTTTTAGTCATAAGTCTTTAGATAACAAATCTAATAATAATTCTGTACTTAGTGATGAGCGTGGAGGGGAATATAATTGTACCAAATGTAAATTACGGTTTAATTGTTTTAAAATGTTTGAGGCTCACAAAAAAGTTTTTCATAAAAGACAGTTTATTTGTCTCTCTTGTAATTTTACAACATTTAAATTATCCTACATTGTTTATCATCTAATCAATATGAATCATGAGGAAAGCTGCTGTTCTGTTTGTCTATTTAAAGCCAAGGACAGTAGCGGTTTAAAAGTACATTTACAAGATCACAAGAATGACTTTCCTTTTAAATGTTATGAGTGTGGAAATTTATTCAAAGCTAGGACTGCGTGGCTCCGCCATATCTTCCTTCACAATTCTGAGGATAAACCACATTCCAGTCAGGTATGTGAAGTGTGTGGATTTGTTGCTCCATATGAAAGTGTTTTGGAAAGACATTGCCTCAAACATAGTAAGGTTAACAAAACTTTTACTTGCCCTGTCATACCATGTTCTTTTAGCACTTATTCAAAGTATAACTTGAAGCAACATATGTTTACCCATGAAAATGATAAGTACTTTATTTGCAAAGTTTGCTCCTTGAAATTTTCTCAGGAAAAGAATCTGAAGAGACATATTCAAACTTTACATGAACCAAAGATTGAGCCTTATCAGTGTTTCAGATGTGATTATAGAAGTGCTAGAATAGATAAAATGAAAGGGCATTGTAATTCTTTGCACCCAGGTGATGAGGAAGCAATAAATTCTATTTTAAAACAACATAAGGAAAAAAAATCTGTTTGTACTAATAACAATAAAGAAGAATCTAAGAAGAATGTAGATGTTGAATCTAAAACCGATGATACTCCAAAATTAATTGGGCAAAAATTGGGTAATTGTACTGCAAGTGTAGAAGACTCCAAGCAAATAACTAATCAAAAAATGGATCTGACCTCAGTAAACGATTGTAATAAAAAGAATACATTTATTCTGAGTGAAACTACTGGTGAATTTAACATTATAAGTGAAAATGAAGGTGAAAAAATTCCTGTTGCTAGTGTTACCTCTAAAAATGTTTTAACCATTGGAAATTTTCGTGAGGGTACTGGTAGTGTAACTTTAAATGAAACAACAGGGATCCTTACGTTTAATAACATCAATAGTGAATCAACGGGTGCAGTTTTTTTAAATGAATCCACTGGTGAACTTTCATATATTAATCTTAACAAAGATTCTATTTCAATGGATGTTGAAAAACCTGAGCCAAAATATTGTAGGGAAGTAAGGACACAATTGAATGAATTTACTGGCGAAATATTTACTGTAGATAATGAAAGAAAACTTCAAGATCTTAATGATGAAGATTCACTGTTCGATACATTTGATATGGATATTGGTAATGAAGATTCATGCGATGGGTTTGATGATCTTGATGGACTATTGTTTGACCCAATAGATATTGAGGGTACTGATCATATTGATCTGTTCATTTCTAAAAATGATACAGGATCTCTTAAAAATATACCTCACTTAAATGAAGCTACTGGTGAACTGTCATTTGATATGGAATCACAAAATAGCAATGTAAATATTTGGAGTTCAAATCATTCCTTTCATGAAGAAGAAACTGAAGACCCTTACAGGCTACTGTTGAATGAAGTTACTGGAGAATTCTCATGAGACATTATTGCTTTTTTCGTAACTACTATATTTTTTGTTATAGAAAGACTGTTGTCATACTTCCTCCATAATTGAGATAATGAAATGAATTTATTTAATACTATTTATTATTGCAAAAATAATATGTATGGTTTTCCAGGCAAAATTTAAATTATAAAATCTGTTAATAATTGTTAACAGTAAATAATGTTTGATCTATTTCCATTATTAAAATAATTATTTATGTCACATGTTGCTGTATTAATTTCAGTTATGTGAAGTAATGTTACTTTAAACCTTCATGGGTTTTTTAAAGGATGGTATTGTCATTTTAACCCTTAGATCATTTACCAAAAGGTAGAGGTTTTTCTTTATGCTGGTATGAATATTTTTATTTCAAAAAAGGTATTTAATTAATGTTACTTTATTTATTACATAACCAAAGGATAACATTTAATGATGGCATTATAACCAGAAACAATGTTATTAAGTAGTGAAATTGCTATGCCTGTTTGTGGGATGGGGATCCTTCAGACTGTCAGATTGATGATCCACCACAAAGTTGGTTATAAGGATCCAATGAGAATAATTAATTTCAGTGTAAACCTTAATGTATTCATAACTAAATTTAAAAAATAAAGAATACTCAACATTAATATTCTGTCAGAAATAAGTAAAATACTTACTATATAG
This sequence comes from Halyomorpha halys, assembly GCF_000696795.3. NCBI lineage: Eukaryota > Metazoa > Arthropoda > Insecta > Hemiptera > Pentatomidae > Halyomorpha > Halyomorpha halys. The sequence goes on along the minus strand of NW_027108878.1, from coordinate 415,963 downwards.
CTGTTCTTCATATCCTCACCATAACAATCTCCCCCCGCCCCCCCATACTAAAACAAAGCACAAAAATTCGTTTTCGTTTTACTAACAAATATTCGCTGCTGCACACCCTTCCCCCTCCTTAACCAACAGGCAAACCCATCTTAGATGTAGTATATTAATTATTGGAATCTACAAATACCTTTATAAATTTCCACTATAGTTTTGATCATATTATTAAAGAAATAGGTAAGCTAAAATAATAAATTTTCATTCTAAATGTTTAGTCATTTAATGCATTGTACCAATGACTATTTTAAATAAATATCTGTCTTATTTACCTTTTATTCCCAAAGTTAACAACCTTAAACTTCCCTAAGCTACTGTAAGATAAGTTAAAATACATTATCAATTATGTATCTGTAAAGACCTTTCTTAATTTCTTCTAGAGTTTACCCCATAAGGTTTAGTTAGATATAGGGAAAGCTTCCTATTCCTATGTCAAAATGCAATCCTACCTTGATTTTCTAGATAGGATTTGATTCTGATGAAAGAATTTATCAACCATCTTAAAGTTTTACTTTATTCTGATAGATAAATAATAAAAAAGACACATTCACTGATCAAGCAAACATGTGAATAAGGTTAAATGGGTATATACAGAGTTAATCATTCTAACCAGGATTTCATTTATAAGAGTAAATAAAGTCATATGATGATATTTCCAAGTAAAATACCATAAATCGTGAGGGCTGAAGACCAGTTTTTATAATGAATGGTAAAGAACATTACATTTATTAAAAGTAGGATCTGGCATCAGACAGATTTTATAATAAAAAAAAACAAATTTAGAGATCATTTGTTAGCACCTTATTTCATCATTCAATATGGTCCAGAATAAGACTTATAATATAACTCTGAAAGTAGATAAAGGACATTTAGTTGGGAGTATCCTCATGTTAGATCAACCCTAAATTAATTTAGTAACTTTTGCAAAAATATTAACTACTACTCATTGGGTAGTAGTAATAGTTTGAATTTTCCATATCTTAGTTGTACCGACTTTTTTTTCTCTCTACTTACCTGAACTACCTGCTATTCAGGGTCCAGTAACAGTGGGATAATATAAAATTCATTTTTTATCAATAATTATAAATTGTAATATTTCTTGATACAAGAAAACTTTGAAATTCATTGTTGCACCTGCACCCAACCCATATGCCTTCTCAAATTAAAGAAAAACTTGAGTTCATGGGCTCTAACAAGGCAGTGGCACCTGAACTGAAAATACAAATTCAGTTCAAACTTCTTGCATGAACCTTTGGCCTTCCGTAGTGAGCACTTAAAATTTGAGAAGCAGAACATATTTGCTTACACAACTTTTCATTATTTCAACTAATAAATGGTGGTGGGAGAAATCAATGGTATCAAAGAACAAGGAATAATTCATAAACATTGTAAGGTTCCATCAACCTTTTATACTTTTCCTTATTAGATTTATTTCTTTTTTAGCACAAATACATAGCCTTAAAATGTTGATATAGATTGATATTACGTAGCTACTACTGCAAGAATATGAATATATGTTCATACAAATAACATTACCATGAAAGCAGCTTTGATTTTAAATTCAAGTTGCAAGTTATACTTATTGTTAAGTTTCAGCATAAAAAAAACTTCATAAAGCTATCATATAGATTCATCGCATATTGTGATCCCATTTTTTAGCTGATTGAATGAATAATATCATTTTTATGTAATGATTTACAAGAAATAAAAGCGATATTTAAATTAGTCTGTAAAGTGAGGATACATTAAACAAAAATAAAAGAGAACAAATCAAGAGCTTTTAATTCATATAAATAACATTAGCATGAAAGTAGCTTTGATTTTTCCCCCAAATGTTTTTCTTCATCCACAAGCCTTAATGATCTTGATGATTGGCCTGAGTGATCAATTTCCTGTTTAAACTTTTCCCATTTGTTTTTTATTTATTTTTTTTTTTTTTATATAAAATAAGTTATCAGAAAAAGCAGTTACCTAAAAGAAAAAAAAAAGTTAATACATACGTACTTTCCCTAAATATAAATATATAAGAAAGTAAAGAAATTTGTTCTTACGTGAGTATAAAAATTGGAGAGGCTTTTTAAGTTTCGCACAGCGAATACACTTTAAAATTTCTCTTCATCAAGGCCATGTTTGAAAAACATGAGAACAGGAACACTATCGTTGTCAATATCTCTATATTCAAGGAGAGCTATCATTCCATCAACATCCATAGATTCACCTAAATGTTAAAACAACAGTTTGGTGGTGCGGTCAAAATAAAACATAAATAAGTTAATATAAAAGTTAATTTTCTTCATTGTGTTCGAAACACTAGTAAGAGCTACCGATTTTTTACATTTCCTCTTAACAATTACTGACAGCTCATTTTATTTTTTTTAAGAACTGAGATAGAACAAAAAGAGTTATTTAGGCTTTATCTTTATTCTAGCACAGTGAGTAATCCATAAGAAAATATTATTGATATCAAGTAAAATTTCAAAAAACCCTGCCCAATACAGAAAGTAAAACAATTTTAAGGATGAATTTTTTTTGGTGGTCAACATACATCCTTTTATCCTCAATACAATCAATTACGATTATGTTACTCCATATCATATTATATTATCCTCATATATTCTTAACATATCATACTTAATCAAACATAACAGATATCACATTATTCTTCCTACATTAACACAACTAAAATTATTCAGTTTTCTCAATATTAATAAAAAAAACCTAATTAGTACAAATATGTGTCTAACATTGTAACTCTAGGCACTGACTAATTTAATAATGTGAATTATAAAAATGTCAGATGGCACTAGAGTAATCAATCCTTTCTTTAGCATGAATTGCTACCGATTCAATAATAATCAAATCAGTTATTGGACCATGCATTAATGTTCTGGAAATGCTCGTTCATTCAACTTTTAGAAGAACTACTAACAATAGTGTACACAAACATACATTCAAAAATATCACAGAACATGATAAATTCAATTCAGTAAACCATTGATCAAATGCACCCATTACCATTAAAACATAGGATATATAAGGCATTACATTCTAAAATCAACCTAGTTTAATCTCAAAATTTCAGTTCTTTTTTAATAAACAATTTTGATACTAGATTATCATGACATACCTCAATTTTACCCAGAAACAGTTAAATCATATGTGATGTAAATAATTTTGGAAAAACATTTTACCTTGTGATAAAAAAATGTATATACCATAACAAATTCAAATTAAAACTGACTTTATAAACCTTACCTGTGAAGAATTGTAGTTCCTTAAACCTACCAAGAATATCTTTCATAACTTTATTCATATTGGTCTTAAAGGTTTCAACTTGTGAAGGATCTTTTTCTTCAAGCCTAAAACAAAATTATAAATAAGTAACAATAGTGAACACATAAAAAACCGAACATATAAATTAACAAAATTCTGTAATATAAAGAAAACAAACTATATTCATGAGTTTTGAATTAATAAATCTAGTTAATCAAGTAAAGAGATGTCAACTTCTTCACAGTAAGTTTGGATATATACAATTTTTATTTTCTCACCCGTTTAAGATGGAATACTACAACTTAAATAACATTTTCTTAATTTCTGAGAAATATACAAACAAAAATACTTATTGACTATTAGGATTCCTAGGACTCAAATCAACATTACGCACACAAAAAATATATTGTTATACAATTTATATAATGACACAGAACAAATAATTTAAGAATAATAATAAAACATATAAACAAAACTAAAGATTCTTACTTGCTAACTAATTTCTTCATATAGTCTTTTAAATAAGCAGTATAAGATTTTTTATCACCAAAAGCAAATGTTTCGCACAGCCTGTGATTCAGTACTACATCAACACCTGACTCCACAATTTCAGAGGTACCTTCATCGGCTTCTTCAGCAGAAGGATTAAAACCATCAAGCTGAATATCTCCTTGTTTTCTGGTAACAAGCTAAAAATAAAAACAATTAGAGAGAAAAAATGTCAAGTAAGCAAATAACTTTGTATGATTATGAGATCATAAAATAAATACAAATATTAAAATTCGCTTATTAAAGAGAATAACTTCCATAAAACAGTACAGATAAATTACATAAAATTGTAGTAGATTCATTAAAAAGCTTCTACTATCTTCGGTACCAACTGAATCTTTTTAAATTTTATCAACCCTGAAATAGGATACAATTATTTGTATTTTATTAAGACGAGTAGTAAACATACTTCTTTTTAAACTAGTTTATTTTTTTAAGACAGATTATTTCTATGTAAGGCATAAAAGAATACTCAGTGAAACAACATTTATTCATACTTTTAAAGAGAATAGCTTAGTAATAGAATGTGACAAGCCACAATTTTTAAGAAAATTAGAATTATTAGCAAAATGCTCTTTTGTTTCTCAATAAAGTTATTCACTATGTTTGTCTAAAACCTTAGTTCCCACAAAATTACCAATAATAATATGAAATATGAACTGTATATAACAATAACTAAGAATTACAAAGTTACGAGGTAGTTAATAGCAGTTGCAAACCCCAAATATAAACACAAAGCTCCAACTGAAGAATGCAGTATAACACCTGTGTACTCCAAAGTTAATATAATTCATTAGGTTGATTCATAATGATACAACTGACTTGATATTCTATGTTAAAAATAGGTTAATAAAACAAATTCATACCTTTCCATACACTTCATACATAACTTCATCAACAAGCTTCATCTTATAGGTATCAGAAAACATTTCATCACCTGGAATAAATAATAAAATACACATATTTAAAGAATAATACATTAAAGTATACAAAAGATAATATAACATACATTATAAATCTTAATTATTTCTCACTAATGGAGGGTTGAAAGTTGAACACCACAGTGTTAAAGCGTCAAAATTAATTACACTGTTGTTCCAACTTTAACATTACATTGCGTTTCTCTGAAACAAGGACTCGATTAAGAGAATATAAAACACCAAGTCACAATAAACTTATTGCAGCCCAAAATACTTTAGCGGAAAGTCACGGGAAAAAATAAAATAAAAAAGTAAAAGTTAATGAATAACAGACATCAATTCAATATAATGACCAGCAAATAATCTTTCTTGACTAAGAGAAAAAAAATCATTGGAGTAAATGAATATCAAAACCTTACCCTAAAATTTAACTATGGCATTTTCAATTGTGGAAAATCTACAAATTAATGATCAACACTAGTTCATAAATATAAAGTAGCCTAAAGAAGAACACAGTCATTTCTAATAGGACTATGGATTTTAACCTAAACAATGAAATTAATTTGACCAAATGTAAGGATCAATAGAGAATCTATATCTAAGTTTATGTAGTGCCATAAATATAGTTGAGAAAATAAAAGGAAGACAGAAATCTAATATCTGCATAAGAAAAAAAATATGGACATTTTAGCATATGCTAGTAAATTTAACCAACAAAAACTTATCATAAATAAAAAGGTTACCAATGCAGAGGTTTAAGATTTTCAAATTGTAAACTTGAACTTATGATTTAGGTTAAATTAAAATTGTGTCTAAATAAAGATTTGTGTCAATCAACAAAACCTCTTAGAATTTATCAAACCTGAAACCAGTAATAAGTATAGCATTGAGAATCTGCAAAAACCTTATTACATTTTATAAAAAATGACTAAAACTTTAATAACCCAGACAGAAGGTAACAGTACTGTACTAAGTAGAACTTATGTTACCTTCAAGATTACAATAACCTATGAACAACTAACAACACAAGCAACAGCTCAAACATTAATAAATAAACATGAAAAAATAAACTAAAATTAATCAAAAACATATATGACACGTGTACAATGGCAACGTCAAAGAATCAGTGCCAATTACTATTAACTAAAAAATAACAGAACTATTTAATACATGACTCCAATAATAACTAAAAGTTTATAAGCCATTAAAACAAAATTACCTGTGAAAATGTCCTTGTAAATCCTCATTTTGACCTAGGATGAAGAAAAACTCAACGGATTTAGAATACTCAACAACCGTCCAGGGGAATGGAAGATTCGGAAAGACCGAGTACAGTCATAGCTCTCAGGTTTCTTGATCAGACCAGTGAAACTTTCTAAGCTAAATAAATTAAGTTCTTAGAAAAAAAAACATAAATGTACAAAACTCTTAACTAAAAATGTATTATTATTAATACTATAAAGAAATTAATATTTGTAAAATAGTTTATTTAGTATATTACTGTAGATATACATATGTGTGTATCACATAACTAAATTCATATAATTTATGATTAAGTTCGCCAGTTTGTATTCAATTTCATACATTTTAAATATTTTTCACTGGAATCGAATCATAATGAAATTGATATAAGCTGATTATTATTGAATCGATCGCAATAATGTTTATAAATCGTTTGTTTGGTAGGCGTAGTTAACCTTTCTAATAGTGTTTCTTTAATTAATTTAGTTAGACTTTTTATTTGGTCAAGAAATTTTGTTATTACGTTGGTTCTAATGTTTCGATGCCATACATTATAGTGAGGGGTAATTTAGCATCTTATGATAACAGGTACCCTTGGAGAGTTCTAGTTTCTGGGCTGAAGGGTAAACAAGACCTTATAATCGATTTTGTTTCATTATTGCATGTAATCCTTAGTTTCACAAGATAAACTATGTTAGTTTAGTGTAATTAACGAGTAATGACGTTGTTAATGTCTTAGATTCTTGGTATCCGGAATATAATTTCAATCTTAAAATGTCTGTTATGTTTTAGCTGAAGATATTGAACAACTCAAGAGATTTGCTTCTGGGGGATATTGTGATGACTTTACAATAGTTTATCTTCAGCATCCAACTGTAATATTAACAGCACTAGAAGTGTTGGGCTATCAAGTAGTTGCTTCTTCATCAACTGCTGTAAAACAGGATTATAATGAATATATGTGGACTATGAGGAAAGATTTTTCTGAACCAGAACCTATTGCGCGTAAGAGCTGATGTGAGCAGAATTGTGAATTGATGTAAGTAATAAACCATTATATTGTTTTTGCGTATACAAGCTCATTTTAAAGATTTCTTAAGTTTTCCTATATTGTTGTTTCTAACATACTCTAGTCATGCACCTTTCTTAACTGACACCTCTCTATTACTGAAACTCTTCTTAAGGGGCAATGTAATTTAGGTTCCAGCTAATGAACCTTAAATTTAATGTATTTGAACCTCCCCAAAACAGGACCAATCCATTCTGGAAGCTTTTTTTCCCCACTAGCACTTTTAACTGCATGGATATAGATGATAAAATATGTTTGTACTCTACTAAGTCCTGTTGATTCCTAAATTAAATTTTTAAGTGAATTCTATTGAGAGGAAATATACAATTTTTTCTCGAATATATTAGGGTTTTGACAAAAATTTATAGCACTTATTATTAATTTTATCTCTGCAAGTTTCAGGTTAGTCCATAACTTTGTGCACATTATTAGTGCAAGAATATAGACTAATAAACATAAGCTGTATTAACATTTTCATGAGCGCATTCATATCACAATAATATAATTTATGGAAAGGTATTCTTAAGTAATGTCAACTTCATCAAGGGCCACCATTACTCCAGTGTTGCTAGTTAGCGCTGTCACACCATTCTTCCCCATTGAGACATAGAAGTCACATTATGATGATGGGAATGCAAACATCTGTCAGTTCGTGTTACATTTGCAGGCTTGTTATTGACAGATGATTTCAGGAAGTAGAAACAGAATCAGAGGAGGATTTATTGTCATTTTGAACAGAAAGGCTTCCTTCAGAGTTCTCTTTGGCTATGAATGGGAGTTTCAGTGGGTCTCCTGATACAATTACATAGTTCTTTGTTATCCAGATGTCAAATGAGGCGCAGGTCTTGGCAATCTGAGAACTGTGGGCAATGCCAGTTCAAATCTAGCCTGGGGTGTTGACTTTTTTCACTTAGTGGTGGTTCCATATAATGAAAACCTTTATTACCCACCATGTTTATAAAGGTTAGCCACCTGTAGGTGACCCCTCTTTATGTCAGTAATGACAGGGGTGAGGGGGGGGGGAAGAAAATGTAAATAATGTTATCTCAACACCGTTTTATATTGGAGGTTATAAAAAATTATAAGGCCTTATCATAATAACAATTGTTTGCTATAGAAATAATTGTTTTATTCTTTTCTGATTTAATGACGTATCATTCTTTTTTTTTAATGAAATCTTTTTTTGGAATCATCTCTAACAGGTGAAAATAACTTTCTTCATCCTGATAGTTCTTCCAGTCTCTTGGTTCCAAAGAAAGTTTTTTTTACCAGATTTGCACGAGAGAACCAAAATGGGAGGTAAAACTTCCTCTCCAATCTTTTAACTGTTGCTAACATACAAGTAGCCGTAGTCAAAAGTAATTTCTATAACATAAATTTAAGAAGAGTGGGAACTAGACTAGTGTTGTAGTTGTTTTACCTATTGAACAGTGAAGGCGACAAGGGCCCTGAGGTACTCCTTGCAGCACACTGATCTGAGCTAGTTAAGTGGGTTCCTACACTAGTTTTGATTTTGTTGGTGTTTAGGAGAGTTATGATCACATTTTTTAGGTCAGACGACATCCCTCTTGCCTCTAGCGAGCTAACAATGTGTCCAAGACCAACATTTTCAAAAGTGCCAATAACACCGAGAAAAACCACCACACAATCCTTTTTCTTATTTTTGCCATCTTTTATGTATGTGTCTATATTAACTATATATATTGTCAATTACAAGTGCTCAGTGATTGGCGTTTGTTCTATTTAGATTGCACTGTTCTGGTCTCTTATTAAAAATCATTTTAATTTTCAAATATTTAATTTGACAACAAAAAAAAACTAAAAACATTCATTTGACCTACAAATGATTAATTAAATATTATGTATAACATACCTCGTGCAGGCTCATTACCGTGTAGGGGAGCCTCCCACGGGTGGTGGATGTAAGAATAACGTTGGTTATATATTTACCAAAAGGTTGGTGGAAATTCCTCGGAAGTTCCTCTTGGCTAAGTCCAGTGGACTCACTCGCCAACAATGAGAGTGGCCCCCCCAGGCTTGCTGGAGGGTGTGACGTAGGATTGAATTGAACGCCCTACTCACATATTTTTTAATTTATAAAATCATATAAAAACAGTCATGGATCCTATTGAGGTAAAATGCTCATTATCCGGAGGTAAACTAGTCCCCCGTTTGGGTCTCCGGGTGGGGAATGCTTCAGGGGATTCATGGCACAAATTGAAAATTAGAGATTTAATTATAGGAATGTGGAACATAAGATGTTTAAATTCCGCAGGTGGGTTAAAATCTGTCAAACAAAGTTAAGGGATATAATCTAGATATTATGGCGCTGCAAGATGTTCGTTTGCCAGGGGAGGGCTCGTTAAAGGAAGGGAAGTGCACTATTTGGTACGGAGGGAGCAGTAATTATTTGTTAGGTACAGGATTTCTTATTTGGAATAGTTTGTTTTCCGTGTTGAGAAATGTCAAATTTTTTAGTGATAGGATATCGGTAGCAATATTTCAGGGACGTTGGTTTAAAATCGCTCTGATTAACATTCATTCTCCGACCGAAGACAGTGATGAAGAGATTAAATGCAAATTCTATGATAAATTAGATGGACTTCACGATAAATTACCGCGAATTTGTATGAAAATAATATTAGGAGATGCAAATGCAAAGATTGGAAGAGAAGAAGTATATTATCCAACGATCGGTTAAGAAAGTTTGCATGAATATAGTAACGATAATGTAATACGACTAATTAACTTTGCCATATGGAAAAACCTATTAATCAAAAGTACTACATTCAAACATACGGATATTCTCAAATATACTTTGATATCACTGGATTCGCAAACTTGTAATCAAATTGATTATGTCTAAGTACAACATTGATGGCAAAATAGTATAATTAACATGAGATCCTATCGAGGGGAAGAATGTGGTTCAGATCACGAACTAGTCACCATCAAAATCCGACAAAAACTTAATATGCAAAAGAGAAATGGAAATGGGTCCCGTCCTAAAAATTTCGATCTAGAGAAATTTAAAATGCCTTTAATTCAAAATCAATTCGCGCTCGAAATAAAAGTAGATATGAAGTCTTAGAACCTTTAGATGAAGATCACGAAGACATTGAGTAGTTATGGGTAGGAATCAGAGATAATATTAAAGATGTCGGTAATTTGTGTTTCGGTAAAAGGGAAATTAATAAGAATACGCCCTGGTTTGATAAAAAGTGTCTTAAAATATGCAAACATAGAAAAGCCGCTAAGTTAAAAATTCTTAATAATCCTAGTGACCTCTAAACATGAGATGTTTAAATTCCTCAGAAATAAAAAAAGAGAATATCTTAAAAATAAAATAATAGAGATAGAAAATAATCAATCTCCTCTGACTGAATACCAGAGTGCTGAACCGTGGGTAGAAGAACCGAGTCAGAAGGAAGTCGAAATGGCCATCGCAAAATGAAAACCTTATAAAACTGTGGGAACTGACAATATTCCTAGTGAACTAATCAAGGCATGTGGTGAAATTAGAGTTTCTGAAATACACCTTTTGGTTAAAAAGATCTGAGAAATTGAGGAGATGCCTGAGGAATGGAAGGAGTCTACTTATTACTGTTCACAAAAAGGGCCTGACGACAGATTGTAATAACTATTGAGTAATCTTACTCCTTCCTGAATGTTATAAAATATTTATGCTAATCTTGACTAATCGAATCATGGAATACACTGAAGAAACTATCGGAGACTACCAATGTGGTTTTAGACGAAATCGTTCAACTATTGATCAAATTTTTTCATTACGGCAAATCTTGCAGAAAAAATTGGAATATAATGGGCTAGTTCATCAGCTTTATATAGATTTCCAAAAGGCTTACGATTCTATTGACCGCCAGAAGCTGTATAATATTCTGATTTAACAGGGAATACCAAAGAAGTTAGTAAATCTCATACGGATGTGCATGACCGAAACATTTAATAAGGTACAAATCGGTAATCATTCTGAAAAATTCCAGGTCCGGTCAGGTTTAAAACAAGGTGGTTTTTTATCACCTTTTAATCTAGCACTAGAACACGTCATTAAAAGTGTGATAAATAATGAAATGGGTTTAACTTTGGGTGGTAAAATCCCGGTGCTTGGGTATGTTTCTGATTTGGTATTATTGGGTGAGAACAAAGAAACTATAGAACTAAATACAACCACGTTAATAAACTCCTGTAAGGAACTAGGTCTTGAAATAAATACGGATAAAACAAAATACATGGTTAGCAGTAGAAATGTGAGCAATTTCAGTGATATACGTTTGAACAGGTAGATAGGTCTAAGTATTTAGGTTCTATGGTAACTTGAAAAAACGAAATTGATGAGGAAATAAAAGCTAGGTTGAAGAAGGGAAATGCTTGTTATTTTTCAATTTTGAAACTGCTTAGGTCACGCCTTCTATCGAAAAACTTAAAAATTAGAATTTACAAAACTATTATCCTTTCCACTGTTCTTTATGGATGTCAGATGTGGCCTCTTACACTAAAGGATGAACAGCGTCCTAGGGTTTCCAAAAATAAAGTATTGCACAAAATATTCGGACCGAAAATGCTGAATTAATGGGAGAGTTTAGAAAATTACACAATGCTGAATTAAGGGACCTACATCCGGTAAATATAATTCAAGTTATAGCATTGGGGTGTATATGATGGGCGTGTAAGGTTGTAGGACTTAGTAATGAGCGGATTCCTAAAATGTTAAATACTGAACCAATGGGTAAACGTCCGAGGGGTAGACCGAAATGTAGATAGGAGGATTACGTTAAAACAGACTTAGTGGAATTGGGTTTGGAGGAGCATCACTGGAAGGATGTATACAGAGAGTGTTTGGTGGTATCGGCATCAAACCTTCGGGTTTGTTAGGCCTTCATTATTATTATAATTTTTATTTTTCCGTTTTTTTTTTTTTCCGCTATTGCGGGTTGAGTATCTGAGGTGGGGGACCTAGAAGTCTAACCACCTTCATATTTTGTTCATTTATTTATTTTCTTTTTTCAAATATTTAAAACCTTTTACACTATGCGTGCTGTGTCTAAGAGAACTGACTGTTGAGCCTCTCTTAGTACATCAATAGGCACTCCCAAACCATTCATGCCACTGTGAATTTTGGTACGAGACCATTGGTGGATATAATGATTGGGGTGGTGGTAACTCCCTCCAAGTGATGCAGTTCTTTCAATTCAATCGCTAATTCCTGATATTTTATTATTATTATGATGTATAACCTTAATATGCTATTTAAAACATCTAACAATCCTGTATTTCAAAAGTATTATTTATAAATCGTTTATAATTCTTAAGTTAGACTTACAAAATAAATTTAACTTTTTACATATGAGAACTATACATTTTCTTTCATCATAAAATAACAATGTTTTCTCCTCACAACTTTTTCTTACATTTTTCATAATATCTGGTTTTAATTGTTTAATTTCCAATTTCTGTATTCTGTTCATGGTAACAGTTGATACTTTTTGTTTTTATATAACAAGAGACAAAATATCTCTATAATATGTTATAATATTTCTTAAAAAATAAAGTGAAGTTATCAAAATAAAGTGATATTATCGAAGATATAGCTTGCAGATAGTTAACTACAGTGTAAATGCACTTTGTAAACTTCATAGAACTGACTAATAGGTTAAATCTAAGGCAAATAAAAATCCGTTATGCAGAATAGTGTGATACAAGGACAAATATTTTACAAACTTAAAATCAGAACAGGGTTATCAAAAGGAGATAGTTTCTGGACTCTGGATTGGAATGAATTATTACTTGATGATCAATTCTGTGTTTATAAAATGTTCCAATTATTTTAATTTGTAGAAAATGTTTTGACTAACAACAATATCGTGACAAAAATAAGGTAGCATATTAGATTAAAAATAAGTTCCTAGGGTGATTAAAGAATCTAATGGTTCTCTATACTTGACAAGAAGATGACTGAGAAGATTTGTTTTTGAAGGTGGACTGAATTTGGTAAAAATGATAATCCAATAATCAAAATTAAAAGGGAGGCATTTTAATGTCCCTTTTGTTTAAAAATTTAGAGCAAGAATCAATGGAAGGACATGAAAAGCATAACTTTAACAAGTTAAGATCTATTCCTAATAAATTTTGTGATAAGTAAAAAAAAAAAAAAGCTATCCCCTTCCAGTGTGAACAGTAATGTTCATCTGGTCCATGTAAATTGTGGTTTTGTCTTATTAATGTCGAATAAACAGAGTAGAAGGTAAGGTTAAAGGACTGGAGGGTATCACTAATATTTACCTGGCAATTTGTAAATCTTTTGCAAATTGTTAGTCTTTGGAGGAACTAAAGATTATGAAGCTGTTGATAAAATTATATTGTAAAAATAAGTATGTAAGTAGTAGATTTATAAACATCAACAATGAATTATTCCAATTACTTTAATTTTGGGAGAATGTTTAGACTAACAGATATTGAACAAAAATTTAAGAATGTTATATCCTCTCATGAGAGTTACCATAACAAATAACGACTATTTTTAGTAATTACACGTTTTATGAATTGATATGATCTTCTTATCTATTTTGATAAGAAGAATTGATTATTTCAGCCTTAGCCCTTTAACACGTGTACAGCATACCTTGTGTAGTGCCTACCTTTTATCAGCTTCACTAATCTAATAATAAAGTATGCGGAACAGAAATCTCTTATGAAAATATTTTGTGTTCTGTCTTCATTAATAATCGTGTCCCAACCAAAACTATAACAGAACAAATTTCAATTATTCATACACTTATGACAAAAGGATTGATATATGAAGGAAATAACTGTGTTCAGATGTTGAAATGTTTTAAGTTTCTTGGAGTCTCATTTGTTGATGTACTTAGGGTGGTTTAATTAATACTGTTAACGCCATAATATAATTACGTTGTAAATAATTGTAAATAGTATTGTTAGTATTTAGTTTTATAGTTTTAGTTATATAGTTTTATTAGTGTTAAATTTAGTTACATTTATTTTTATTTGTATTGTTTTATTTAGATTTAGTTATTTGAAAAGAAAAATGTGAAGTTATATTTGTTTGTGGTAATGAGTAATAGAGACAGTTGCTAGGGGTGATCATTGTTGCGTCACCTAGCTACGGACCGACCATCTTAGTTTTTTAGAGCAGTTGCGACTAATTAGTGGCCCCGATAGCGTCCTCAGCAGCCCTGTCTGCATTTGGTTGATAATAGTTTGGACATTTTTAGTGAGTTAGTGTGTCATTACAGTTCGGAACCAGACCTTTTCTGCGTTTCTGGCCCTTGAGTGCAATATGAGTTGTTGCTAATCAATCGGCTCATATAATTAATAAAAACAACTAGACCCTGTCTGCCCTCAATGAGTGCCAGTGTAGCCAGCCATCTTAGCTTTTGAGACATCGACTGTTTGTAAGCCATTGCACCAACTTTGGACCAGTTTGAGAGTTGCAGCGGAGTATTTAGCAATGGAGCTTCTACCTGCACATCTCGACATGCAAAATATCTTCCTCTGACCTATCGGAGTGGATTAACCTTTTGACCTAGTGGATTAACCGTCGACCAGTATTTATTTTACATATTATTTGTTTATTTGTAAATTAGTTTATTTTATTTTAATTTTCATAATTTCATAATTTATCTAATTTTATTTTTATTTTTGCTTGTATGTTTTATTTATGTCAGTTTTTTAGTTTTGTTTTTTTAACCATGTTTAAATTGAACTAAATAAATGTTTAATCTGAGCCAGTTTGTTTTTTGTTCATTTTTAAAGCCTTCCAACAAAAAGACATAGTCGATTTGAGGTGGCTTTAACAAATACCTTAAGTTTTTTCTTTTAGTTTATGTGAAAACAACGATTGCAAATCATAATAAGTCAAAAGCTGTAGAAGTGCATGTTGGAGAAATAGAATTTGCAATTTTCCATCTTGAAGAGACATATCAGTGAAGCAATCTGACCATAGATACGACAGTGTTGATGACAGTAGGCAGAAATCGACTAACAGGGGCGTTGTATTTTAGGGCTTTACTGACCACTCCTTCGGATTCATTGATCCATCAAACAAAAATGAAAGTGGGGATGACCACCCATCTAGCCTAATGCCAATAGTGGAGTATTATCATAGGTAGGTCTGCACTGGTCACCTTAGCCACATTATTCCAGGCACCCCGTTAGCATCCTGGCACAACCTGAACTGCTAGGGATACTGTCAAGAAGAAGTTAAAGACATAGAACATCTGTCATAGAAGAAGTTAAAGACCATATGGATAGCGAGCCCAGGGCAAAATTCTGTACCAGTTATCAACCTCAAGACAACCGTAGGGAAAGTGGATGAAGGATTCTGGTAATCAGTGAACAGGCTGTAGCATAGAGCTGGGGAACAATGAGGGCATGGACGAAATTGCCATCCACTATGGATTAAATAATGGTTCCTCCTGTAGTACCGAAGGGCCATAAAAAGCATTTGTATAATGCTTATAATATTGCGTATAAGGGTGTGCAGTGTACTGTGTGGCTGGAAGACTAGGGGGTTGCCAAGCCCCTTAGCCAGACACATTAGCCGCTTTACATATATACCATAGCTTGACAGTACAAATAGAATTACACAGCACTGTTGTATACCAGCCAGCTGGGTGTAACAAGTGTGGCTAACTAATTCTTCTCATCCAAATTAAATTTTCCTTAGCGAATTTTACTTCTAAAAGTATATGGTATAAATGTTTATATTATTACTATTATTCTAAGTATTTTAACTGGTGCCAAAACTTGGGGAAAATAAGTAAGTTGTGTTAGTGTTAAAAAAAAAGGAATTTTTTGCGAACTCTTAGCCATCGTTTACACAGTGGACCATTTTGACCTGTATTTGTTTGGTAGGCGATTTACTCTCTGCACCGATCATAAACCGTTACTTTAGATAGACAGCCTTAAAGAATCATCAGCTAGAGTTGGACACTGGAAAGAAAAGCAGTGTGTATGATAACAAGTATAGGATAAGTAACATCATCAAACAACCTTTGTAATAACAGCTGATAACCTATGTGGAAGGTAAAAATAAATTAGAGTATTATTCAAGCATTCAGTGTTCACCTCGTGTTAAGTATTTTAACTTATATATATTGTAATATGCTCTTTTTTAGTAAATAGTATATTTT
>NW_027108878.1:378690-396305 GCF_000696795.3 Halyomorpha halys | reverse complement strand
ATATACTTGATTTTGAAAAAAATATATATTATCTTGCTATAGAATAGACCTTTTTTGTGATTAATTTTATTAGTTAGAAATAAAGTTAATATTTGTTGATTTTCTTTTATTAAACCATAAAGCAAGCTAACCAATTTAATCATTCAGAAGTTATGGAAGCCAAAACAAAGTTGTTTCAAATATTTCAAGGTGACGGCATGCATCCTTCCGAAGTTTGTGGAATTACTGCTATGTTGAGTGGGTGGATTAAAAGTTTCCAACTTTTGTTGTTTCTCTACCACAGTTTTAGTACAAATTAATCTAAGAAGAAAGAGAAGACAATAACAACTATCAGTGACGTATTTACTCATGTAATCATTATAAGTGAATTAGAGCAGTTGTACTACAATTGATGTTTGCATCTACTATCGAACAATGAACAAATAAGGTCACTTGTTTAGGCACAGATGAGTTAACGTCTCCTGGAAGCAGGGGTGTGATGACCATCCTTTGTCTACTGTCAGTGGTAGACATTTAGAGAAAGAAGACATCAAGAGTCATCTAAGAAGAATATATCATCCGAAGAAGAAAGTCATTTTGGAAGATGACAAAACTTTATTTTTATTGATGTTGGAAGGACCAATCCTTTGTCAACTGACAGAGGTAGCATCTTCAGAAAGAAGACATCTAGAACCATCATTCATCATATTCAATATATTTTATATCATAAGAATAATTCTAACCAAATCGGTGAAATTAATTTAATTTAAACCATTAGTTTAAAATAAAGTCACTTATTAATAATTAAGATTATAAGTATAATATATATATTTTTTTAATCTAGCCAACATTTGCAACAATTCATTCATACTAAAAAGAAAATATATATATTCATTAGTTCTGAATATTTTATGGTCTGGTACTTTTAAAATTTTATAGTATACCTTAAAACAAACATATGGATAGTTTAAATTTAAGCTCAGTTTTATATGTTGAAAATTTTGCAAACTTTTCTTAGTTCTTAATCTAAGTGTTTTCTGTTTTTTCTATGGCATTATTTGGAGTGTCCACTTTCAGATAAATTGATCCTTTTTAACTTGACATCATAATCCATGTATGTATTATTATTTTTTTTGTATATTTCTTTACACAATGATGGAACTAAATTTATGATTATGGGTATAGGTATAGGGTACAGACAAGTAACTGTAGGATCAAGCTTAACCACATATTAATCATTAGTTATACTTCTAATTGTGTTTAATTTGATGTTTTGTGGAATGTCTATCTCTGCGTCATGGTTATATATAGGTATTTCTGTTTGTAAAATATATATGAGGCTTACTTGATACTATCTCTGCTTGTGACAAAAATATCAAATGTTCATATCTGTTATCAATTATTCAGTAAAATAACCAACCTAATAGGTTAACTAATATATTGTGAACTCAGTAATAATTTAGTTGTAAATAGCTTACTATATTTTGATGTTGATAATACAGATGTTATTTATGTAAGGTTATGTTAATTTGTAAATGTCACACCGCATGCAAAATAAATGTAAAAGAACAAGAATTAATAAATCAAATAAAAACTAAGAAACTAGTTGTTTGTGTTGATATCCTTTAGAAAGAAGAATTCTCAAAACCGAAGAAAGAATATAAGAAACAATACTCAATAATTAAAAAAAAGTTAACATATATTGATGGATTCAAGTCAATCGTATCTCAAAATCCTACATGCAAGGTATTATATGATCTGTTATATCTTTTGAAACTTATTGGTAACATTTACATCATTATGAATTAGTAGATAAATGGGACAAAAATACCAAACATAAAAATTGGGACTTGATATGTGTTTATTTAAATCCATTGATGTATTAGTTAAACTATAATTGTTAATAGAGTATATCATGCTTTAATTGTTAATAGAGTATATCATTCTCTAATTGAGTTTAAAAATAACCTGTTCAATATACATATTTCCAAAACACTTTCCTCCTTCAATGTTTAACTGATAAGGTCTTACATTCCTTATACTTCTGGTTCTTTAGCCTTTTGCTCCAGTGTGAAATTTTCTGGCATCATGACTCTCCCCTCTGACATTCTCTTTCTATTATATGTACTTTTAACTGGAGAAAACTTCAACGTCCCTATTCTGTCCAACCATATGATTCTTATTTGCAGACAAGTAAATAATTAACTGTCTTAGATTAAGCAATACTTAGTAAAAATGCAAAGAAAAAAAAATATATAGGGTTTAGTTTGGTTTTAATAATATAATTTATTAATAATAAAATCTAATCCAGGGTGACCAAACCTTTTATCAAATGTTGAAATAGTATTCCTCTGTGTCTTTCACTAGAATGGTGTTGGAGATGTTTCTGACTTATTCTGCTAAAGAAATGAAGAAAAAAAAATATTCATTCCTTTGGTTATAAATTTGTTTTTACCAGTGTGTTTAATAAATGTTCCTATTCTATACTTACTAAAGAAAAAAAATTGTATCAAACATTCTTTATTATTAGTGCTGTGACAAACGTTTAAAAAGTTATGCTTAAAGTATGTTTATTCTTTTTAAAATTCTGTAAAAAAAAACTACTGGGGAAGGCTGGATTTTGAACATAATACTTTTTGATAAGCAAATTGAGCAGCAATCATTCAGGGCTCATAGAGAATAATTCAACTAGAATGATTAGAGTATATACAGGATTTTTTTTTTGTTTAGAAGTTGATGTTTTTTTGTGAGATCCACAAAATTCTCAATTGGTAAAAAATTAAGTAAAACAAAAATGTCATTTTTACATTATAATCTTTTTTACATGAATTCTATTAAGAGGATTCAATAATCTATTGAAGGGGAACAAATTTAATCTTGTTCTAAAATAATTAAATATTGATGTTTCAGTTATGTTGCTTAATTGGAAATTCAGTTTTGAAAAATTAATAATTTAAAAAGGCGGCATTTATTTTAAATCTTGGATTAATTTTATTCTCTTAGCTCAGTTAAATTTAACAAAATCTTTTTATCCATCTCTGATGATACAACTATCTAATACTGAATTTTACTGTGAAAAATTCTGTTCTCTTTTTTGCTTGTTTTTGTTACTTTGATATTTAAATTTAAAGAAGAAACAACAATGATAATTAAATATAAAAGAACATTTTGAAGAATTTAAGCTAACAAATAAAAAAAAAAAAAAAAATCATTCATTATTTTCAATAGTCCATATAATATTTCATCAATCTATAGAGAGTTACTTATAGGTTGTCATTAAAGCTACCTTTGATAAAGATGAACATTCAAAGTTTGCTTCGGTTGTATGTTCATAAAGTAAACTTTTTAAAATAAATTCACTTGGCTATTGAATTTGATATTTTCTTGTTGTTTAAAGGAAAACAAATTGAGTTAGAGGTTTTGATGTGTCATTTCCTTGAGTGAGAATGATAACTTTAGGTTTCTAGGTATTCATTATCTGACTAAAGGGGGTCTAGCTAAGGTTAGTACAATAGGAGCCACCTTTATTGGTGGTACTGAACAGTCTTTTCTCCACTCAACCCTTCTCCCTCACGATTACTGGTTCAGTTGTTGCTCTATCTTTTTTTTTTTTTATTATTTTAGGAATTATCTATTGTATTGACAGAAATATGACTGAACCTTTTTATGTTGCTGTGAAAGCTTCTCTTCATGCTAGTGATTCATCTGTTTTTGGATTGGCTCCAGAAGAAATAATTGCTTTGTCCAAACGCTATCCTGATAGTAATAGAGAGGTTATTAATGGAATATTGATTAAAGGTAATGAGATTGGTTATTATATGCCATGTCTTTGTTCAATTATCAACTTGCTTTTGTTATTCTGCTTACTTGCTTGTGATGGATTAATGCTTTCAAAATGGTGATTAAAAAATTAGTTTTAAGGAATACTGAAAATATTTGTGAAGAAATTTTTGAAAATTTCATATGAATTTATTCTATTTTTGTGTGATAATAGTATTATGTTCATTGTTTCTTCTTTATTGATTTGATATTTCATCTTTTTTTTTTTTTTTTTTTTATTCAGAAGTAAGAATAATATTTATAAATTGTCAACACTTTAGTTACCATTTGCAATATGCTTACAATTTTATTTTTTACATAAGGAAAAATTTGACCCTTTAAAAAAAAAATAAGTTAAAAAGAAAAGAAGTTTTTTTTTACTTCATACTTTAATAAAGCAAAAATGTGATTATGAAAAAAAA
Organism: Halyomorpha halys; assembly: GCF_000696795.3. Classification (NCBI taxonomy): domain Eukaryota; kingdom Metazoa; phylum Arthropoda; class Insecta; order Hemiptera; family Pentatomidae; genus Halyomorpha; species Halyomorpha halys. The sequence goes on along the minus strand of NW_027108878.1, from coordinate 392,085 downwards.
GAAAGAAAAGTATTTTGCTGTATAATTTTTTTTTTTTTATAAAATACATAAATTCATCTTAATACCTGATATTATGATCAGTGTACAATTGAATCTTATGCTAACAAAAACAAGTTAAATGATCTTATGCTAACAAAAACAAGTTAAATGATCTTATGCTAACAAAAACAAGTTAAATGATAACAAAAACAAGTTAAAAAGAAAAGAAGGTTTTTTTACTTCATACTTTTATAAAGCAAAAATATGATTATGAAAAAACAAAAAGGAAAGTTATTTGTTGTATAATTAATTTTTTTTTTTTTTTTATAAAATACATAAATTTATCTTAATATCTGATATTATGATTAGTAGAAATTAAATATTGTGCTTGTCTTGACTGATTTTATTTCTATGGTAAAGGGGATATGTTATCATTTTTGTTAAATTTTACTTCAGTATTATAATTTTGCATGCTTATCATTTTATTTAGAACACCATTTCACTAAAATTTGAAGTTAATATTATTCACAGCTTAACCACTAGTATTTATAAAAAAAATAAAAGAAACCTATAATTATTAATTTTCAATGTTTTGTTGAAAAGAAGAAATGAAACTAGTAAGAATATTGAAATAAAATATTTTAAATGTACTGTGCAAAAATATCAATTATTCAATTTTGAAAATGTGATTCACTTAGAAAAGGAGTACTTCTGATTGAATCACTCTTTCCACATTTAGCCATTTGTTCCCCCTCAAGCAACTGTGATTGTAGAAAATATATTTTTTTCATATTTGATGCTTTATGGGTGTTATGGCAGTAATATCTGATTTCTCAAATTATTTTATATATAAACTTTTCACTTTCTTGAGACTGGCTATCATTGTTTAAATAAAATAAATTATGTCCAATTTAAGTCTCAAAACACTCTTCATTGCAAGTCAATTCAGCTATCCTCAAGGACAATCTTGAATAAAACTTTACATTACATCAATGATTTAAAAACTTTTTGCAGGCTATTCTGTCCAGGTCACTAATTTCAGTCAAAATTACCCTATGAGACAATAAAACATTAGGAAATCATATTAATTTTTTAATAATCTATCCTTAGCTTATGTCTAATTCCCCATTTTGTCACTTTTCACATTAATATTAAAACTTTTAATTACAATCAATTTACCACTGTTATACTTTGTTTTCATTACCAATGGCAATGAAAACCGAAAACTCCTAAATGCATAAATAAATAATAAAAGACAAGAAAGGAGATTTTCTATGGTGACAAACCCTAATTAATGTTTACAGCTTAAATTTTGAATTTTTAAGTGCTCTCATTTCTTTAGATCTTTACAATTTCACCTGCATATCATTCATTCATATTCTGCTTCCTGGATGCTCTCCAGTTATTACAGCTCTTGAGGATAAAATACTCAGATTGTCAGGCACTTTTACTTTTACATTTTAAATCTTTAATTACTCTCAGCAACTACAATTAAATTCATTGCAAGGGAACCTTAGGTACTTTACAATCAAATGGATATGTACTCTCACATGTAATAAATTCAGTCTTGTAAAGACTGTGAAAGAGTTCTTCTAACTTACTATCCAGAACCGCTCACTGCAGTGAACTAGCTCTTTTTCATGACTTATTATTCACTTGAATAAACTACTTGTTTCGCATCGCTTACTAGCTTTTTATATTGAACAAAAAGCTAAAAATCTTTGATTATTTCTTCAAATTCATAATTTATCTCAAATCCCATCCAATGTATCCGTAGATATATGGACAATATATTACATATATTGTTACAACTAATTAAAAAACTCATCATAGTGTGTTAGTATGCTTTAAAAATTTAAAATAAAAACATGAATTGCATGTAATTTAAGTGACATTTTAGGAAATATCCATTTAAATTCTTATATACAGTAGTAGATATAGGCTTTTTGAACGATAATTGTGAGACAGTTTATTTTCAAGTTGATGGATTTTGAGGTGATTCATGATTTTCTGTCACAAGTATTGAGCCTTTTTGGATATCATATATACTGCACTCATTGTGTCATACCTCTAAGCCTTTCAGTATATGGCTTAACAGTTGTACTTTTCTCCTACTAGGAGTATGTTATGTATTTACCAATATTTTATCTAATATTACAGCTGATTTCTTTATAAAATTAAGAAAACACCAAAAGCGGTGATCTTTGGAGAAAGGCATTAGATAAGATAAACCAAAGAACAATTTAAAAACATGAATTAAAAAATTACTTATTGAAATAGTAAATTTGATTCTATATTATTTATTTTTGATTTTTTCAGCTAGTCCTGTGAAAGTAATCAACTCTTTATCTGAACTTGGATATCGTGTAGTCTGTAGTTCTGGTGAGGCAGAAATTGTCTGGACACTGAAAAGAGAAGTCTTGGTAATTTTTTTTTTTTAATAAATGTTTTTATTTGCTAAAACAATATGAAAATGTATTGAAAATAAAGAATGTTGGTTTTAAAATGTTAAATGAGAAATAATAAATTCTTGGATACAAATACCATTTATTAACAGAAATTATAAATATAAATGAACATTCCATTTTCACACTCAAAATGTTTTTAGTTATACTCCTCACTTAAAGGATGTCTGTATCCAATAATGTCCTGATCTAGACCTGGCCTCTTTGAAATTTTACTGCCGATACTTGAAGTGTTCACTACTTTAGTCTATACTCGACTGATGCTCTTCTGGCATCAGTTGAGTGCTCGGTATTTCTTAACAATTTTCAGCTGAACAAGTAGTTGGTAGTTACTTTTTTATTCTGTACTTGTTCTTTAGTTTCACAATATATTTAACTTTTCAATCTACAGCTCAGCTAAGCTACATGATGACACCAGAACACGGTAGGCAGCTTCCTTGGCTCGAACTCATGTCACATAGCTCGGCCACGTTTTCTAACCTTAACCTAAACTTTATTTTTAATCAAACCTTATAATATTAAAAGATCAATATTTGTTATCCTTTTCTCGTATTTCAAACATGCACTTGTTTCATTGTGTATTAGATTTTACTATGATTTTAATAGAAATATTTCAAAATACAGATTAACTAAGTTTCTTCATTTACACTAAACTAAAATTACAGATTAACACTAAACACTGATATTTCATGTATACCTAATCCTACCGTTAGCAATCATATGACAGCTTAAAAAAATGTTTCTTAATATAGAAAGATATGTTAGTGATTTGGATGGTAAACAAAACAGCACATTTTTTACAAATTACAGTATTTTGCATTGGACATTTTCTATGTATGTATTTTTTACATTCTAAACAATATTTTTTAGTAGTCTTATTGACTTTACAATATATCTTATTTGACAAGCTTTCCTTTCAGATGAATATTATATGTTACAGATATTGAATTGTTTCATGATATATATTTTTATATATTATATATAATTTTTTTCTCATAATTAGTAGGTACATATACGTATGTTGTATGTAGTTGAAAGAAAAACAAAGTAAAGTGAAAAAAAAAATTATTTATTGTATACAAATTTAATTTATCTTTAGTCCGATTTTTTTAATTTTTGACAAAAAAATTGTGATATGTTTGTTTCATGTTGCTTTTGGCTGAATTCATCATTCCTTCGCATTCTGTTAAGGTGTTAAATTCCTTCTCGCTAATTCTTTCGCATATATAAAACGTTTTACAACTTCAAATGCTTCAAGAGCTTCTGGAAAAGATAGAAGAGGCAAAGGATCTTCGTCATCTGAATCGGAATCGTCCGAGCTTATTATTATAAATCAGGGAGTAAAATATAAACATAAAGAGTCATTGGACCGGATGTTATTCGGAAAAAAGTTGTTTACTGTTTCGTTTTTCAAGGTATTTTTCTTCCTTTGTCTTGCCACGGAAGAAAAAAAAATTCATAGAACTGAATAAAATTTACTAATATGTGCATAAAGCGGGTCCAAATTTTCCTTCTTATAACTAAGTTTCATATAAATGGATAATTACATACACATAATTCAGGGGTTTTTGCAGGGGATTGAGAAATTCTTTGCATAACTGAATGTTTCGTATAAGTGAGACTTAACTGTATTGATTTTTTATATTATACTTTTTATATGTTTATCTTATTTAAATGCAAATATTAATTTTTCTTTAATACTTTTTATACTTCCTTAATACATCGTATGAGGCCTTGGACCTCCACGGTCTGTCGCACCAATAATAATGATAATTAATTTTTCTTTACTTGGTTCTTTGTGTTAGAATTTCAAATTAATTGAAAGTGGGTTCTAGGCAAAGCATAAAAAAAAACAAAAAACAAATGTAAAACAACATATGAAATGATTATTTAATTTAATAACTTAATTTTTTCCAAGTTCTAAATGACTTAAGACTTCCCAGCCTTTAATAGGATAGTTTTTTTTTTTTTTTTTGATACATTAAATAAAGTAGAATGGCTTAATTTCTGTTGTAGATGATGTTTAATTTTTTATTTTACCATTCATTTGAAATTACTGTGCTAGAAAGTTAAGAAAATGGATTTAATCATCTTGACTATTCTTCTTTGGAACGCGGAATATACTGTCAGGGAGTCTTGTTCGATATAGAGCAGGCTTATGATCAAGTCTGGCACCTGGGACTGCTTCACAAACTCCGTAAATTCCTACCTCCTATATACTTTCTCATCATCCGTTTCTTTCTCACTGATAGATTATTCAAAGTAAACTACAATGCTTCCTACTCATCCCTCTTCTCTCAGATCACTGGTGTTTCGCAAGGTAGTATCCTCGGTCCCATCCTCTACATAGTCTATACAGTTGACATCCCAACCAATTCTAACACTATACTCACAATGTATGCTAATGACACATGTGTGCTTGCAGTAATAATAACCCTTTGATTACCTCCCAAAGTTTCCAGTCCTAAATCACCAACCCTTAAAGAATGGTGCTGATATTGGAGGATAAAAATAAATCCTATCAAATCACCTTTACTCTTTATTGTAAACCTACCGACTGTCCTACTATGTATTTTAATAATGTGTTGCTCTTACCCCTGTAAAACAGATTCGTTAACTTGGACTACATCTGGTCAAACGACTAACTTGGAAACTCAAAACTGTAAAGACAGGAAACTCCACGTCAATACAAAAGACATTCAATACAAAAGACTAATCTACATGACTATTATAAGGCCTATCTGGACATATGGAGTTGAGCTTTGGGGCTCCACTAAACCTTCAAATTCCCCTCGTATCCAATCCTTACTATCCAAAATCCTTCATAAAATCCCCAATGCTCTTATTTTGTCAGTAAAATCATCTGTAAAAACCTTAATGTTCCATATGTAACCGATCTAGCCCAAACTAGATATCAACCCTTCCATTCTTAACTCCCTAACCACTCAAACCCACTAGTTTCTGAACTTCCTTTCTCTCTCATTCCTGACGATCCTCTGAGGCACCTGAAAAGAAGATGGTCTCGAGACCATCTAATGTAAAAATGTTTTTAGAGTGCTACCAATTGGTAGTTTCTCTACATGCCTGTATCATACCATTATGATCATTCTTCAAATTTACTAGATGTATTATTATGTACAGTTGTAAACGTCAATAAATAAATTTAAAAATAAAATATCCTGTTAACTGAAAAGTTGACAAACAATTCCATTATGATGATTGTCAAAGTGCCAATTTTTTCGGATTATTTTTAATTGTTAAAAATTCTTACTTTTTTTTTGCAATTGAAGTCAATTGTTTTAATTTCTTTTCAGAAATCAGTTACAAAACAACCACATTGAAGAACAACATCAGAATTATTCAGTTTAGGTATTTTGTATAAATATGAATTCATTGGGTTCAGGGTTCTCGGAAGAGAATGTTATTATATTTGTGTTGAAATAGCTAGACTGTAATTAACCTAGTGGAATATTGGGGATTAATTATTAAAGTTTATAACTAATACTACTTTCTGTTGAATGCCCTTGAGAATGAGTATTACTATCTAATTATTTTATGTTAATGAATGATTATTTGGCATGATATTTTTTTTTTTATGAATTTTAATATTAGCTAAATTGTGCAAAATGGCAAATTTATGATGCTTTCTCCTTTTTTACAGCTTATTTTTAAACCTTAGTTTTTTTCTTTAATTTCATAGTGCTTGAAATACTGCCTATATAATTTGTAAAGTAAACGAGTTATTAAATTTATTATATTATAAATCAATGAGATTATTATTAATTGCATAATTCACTCATCAGTTATGATTGATTATACTGAAGTGTTATCTGTCGGTAGTACCAAGGCACTGTAGGTCGAAAAGGCTTTTACCCATCCCATTTAATCTACCTAATTTAAAAAGTGATGAACTTATATTATTTTTTTAAGTGAACTTAATATCAAAGTCATGGAAATGTTACAGTTGAGAGCTGAGTGAACAAATATAAACTCTAGCAAAATTTATAAAATTAAATGAATAGAAACTCTTATTCACAATCATAATTATTTACAATATTCATATTTGGCCTACAAATCCCTGCATACCACCATATTCCAAGAAGTTAAAAAAAGTTTATAACTGCCGGTACTACAGTCATATTCTACACATGATCTCAAAACCATTTCAAAGTGGATTGGTTGCATGGAGCTGGATAGTGATTATGTTGAAGGACTGTAATGATTGGAAAATTGTTTTTGGACCTTGTTTTGTTGTCCTTCATCAGTCAATATATTCAAAATGATATTCTATGTGAGAAGTTTGTTATCAGCTGAAAAATGAGAGGTATATATTCTATATGGTTAGCTGACAGTCTATTTAGCCTTCAGTAAGTTATCTGTCTTTGAATCTCATGTGTTATTTTACCAGAGATACCTAATTGCGGTAGTTCCCAACTGGGGTTCTACGAGCCTCTTCACTGAGTTTCACAAAATGATTAAGGGATGGACAATTTCACGTCAAATAAACACAATTTTGAACTTTACCATCTCGGATTTTCTTCAATTTTGCATAGATGTTGCCTATACATACTATATATAGTACATAGTACCTTAGTTAGATAACATAATTAGTTCTGACAACTTTCAGTATATTTTTGTGTGTCTGTGTTCACTAATCTTGTTCTTGATCGTTAATATGATTGTTTGTTGCATGCTTTATAAAGTGTTTTCCTTAATAAGATATAAACTAGTATTACTTTAACCACTAGCTAACCTGTTTATCTTGTAAAAGTACTGTAGAATTAAGAAAAGAATTCTTACAAATTAGCATGTCATTCTAAGATTTGAAGAATTATCATTTATTTTTTATTTAATTGGCATTGGTAAAATAAACAAATAAATATTACATTCATTATTTTGAATGTTGTGGTTGATGCTATCTAATATTTCTCTTTAATCTTTACAATTTTTTATCATTACTTATTTATAAAATTTGTTTCATGATAATATGACCTACACTTTTTATAATTTTTTAAAAATTGCTATTGCCTATAAAATTTATAAATAAAAATACTGGGTTTTACAACAATCCATACATTTTTTTAATAAAATATATATGTGTATGGATTAAGAACTTGGTATTTTTTTTATTTTTTTTTTTACTTTAAAGCATTTATACTTTTTTTTTTATTAAGTTTTTATAAAATTTATAATTATCATATTTGGTTAGGTTAGCTATGCTTGAGATAAATTTTTTTTTAACCTTTATTCCTACCCCTGTCGAACAGATCCACTACCTTGGACTATATCTGAACAAACGATTAACCTGGAATCCTCACACAAGACTGAAAAGACAGGAAACTGCACGTTGTATTTGACTGTTACAGCATTTACTGGACAAATGGTCTAAACTTCCAATTCATTACAAAAGACTGATCTACGTGACTGTAATAAGACCAATCGGGACATACGGAGTTGAGCTTTGGGGCTCCACTAAACCATCGAATTCCTCTTGTATCCAATCATTGCAATCCAAAATCCTTCGTAAAATCTTCAATGCTCCTTACTTTGTCACAAACAAAATCATACAGAAAGACCTTAATGTTCCATTTGTAACCGATCTAGCCTAAACCAGATATCATTCCTTCCATTACAAACTCCCTAACCACCCAAACCCACTAGTTTCTAACCTTGCTTCCTCTTCCATTCCTGACAATCCTCCAAGGCGCCTGAAAAGAAGATAGCTTCAAGACCGAATCTAATGTAAAAAAGTAAAATCTAATGTAAAAAGTCATTAGAGTGCTACCAATGGGTAGTTTCTCTGCACGCCTGTAACACTCCATTTTAACTGAGATCAAATTTGCTAAATGTATTATAATGTACAGTTGTAAATAGCAATAAATAAATAAAACCTTTATTCCCTTTTATTTCAAAGTAACCTATTAATGAATTGGTGTCTGTTCTCTTTGAAGTAATTGAATCTATTTTCCAAATTAGGTATGGGCTTTGCCACTTGCAACCCTATTCAAAACAAACATCATACAAAAAAATTAATACAACAAATTTATTCCTTTTTTATATTAATTCCAAAAATTTCCGAATCATCTACTAGTCGCTCCATCTAAATTGTAGCAATTTACTTTTCATATATAACTCATATTCATTTCTGATTAGTAAACCCATTTTTTCAACTCTGCTAAGAATTGGCTTTGTCTTGTATTATTACCATGTCCACTATTAATTTAATATCTGAAGTAACAAGTAGAAGCTTTAATGAAATGGTTATATCAGGTTTTAACATAAGTTCATAGCATTTTTTACTGGTGATTTCAAGGAAAACTTCAGATTCTTGTTAATATTTTTAATGAATTATATATGACCCATTTTGATCTATTACGTTTTGCCATCTTTCAGGTAATTTTTTAATTCCGTCCTCCTAGAACTTCTCAGATTTTTGGGCAATGAACTCCTCTATATGCGTTTTGCAGTTTTCAAGCAAATTAAAGAGAGTTTTGAAGGTCCCAAAATAAGTGAAAATCTGTTTGGACAAGGTCTGGTGAATAGGGTGAGTGGGGGATCACATCCCAGCCAAACTCCAATAATTATTGCCGGGTCGGCAAAGACACGTGAGAATGAGCGTTATGATGGAAAACTATGTCTTTGCGATTAGCCAATGCTAGACGCTTTTGCTCAACCGCTGCCTTCAATTGTTCCAACTGAGCACAGTATATACTGCAGAATTAATGGTCTGGTTGGGCAGGAGAAGCTCAAAATAAAGAACACCTTTCCTATCCCAATAAATGCTCAGCATAACCTTTTTTGGATGTAATCCTGCTTTTGGAGTCGTTAACGGCGGGTCACTTTGTTTTCTCCAGGACTTTTTACTCCCAGTATTATTGTAAAGGACCCACTTTTCATTCCCCAGTTATCAACCTCTTTAAAAATGGATCATTAACATTGTGTTTTAGGAGGAAATCGCTAACGGATATGTGGTCTAATAAATTCTTTTCCGTCAACTTATGAGGAACCTATATATCACTTCGAGAAACTTATCCCGCAGCCCCCAAATGATTTGAGATACTTGCATGAGATATGATAAGCGTTTCGTAGAGTGAGAGCTGTCTGTGACCAATGCTTGGTCATCATCAACAGTTGAAGGACGACCCGAGCGCTTTGTGTCTTCCAAGTCAAAATTTCCGGTTCTGAACTGAGCAAATCACTTACGGACAGTGCTTTCTCCTGAGGCATCATCATGTACACACTGCAAATTTTGTTAACCATTTGTGCTGCGGATTTTCCTATTTGGAAATAAAAAATCATTAAATTTCGAAAACGAATTTTTTCTCTTTCATTTTGAGCAAGTAAAATACCACTTAAAGATAAGGAATCTTGGTTGAAACTGATGCTTAAAAGCATCTTACCTAATCCTTTTTTAGAATATGTATAAATTATTGACTAAGTAAACATGATTTTATAAACACTGAGAGGATTAAATTTATATATTGAAAAACACTACGAACTTATTTTACAACCCAATAATAAAATTAGAATATTTCCATTTAGATGGAAAATGGTACTTCAGAATGTTAGACATATGTAGAAAGGGAGTTAATTGATTTGGTAATAAGCTAGAGCGTAATTTATTAAATTTTTGAGTAATGTAGGTTTTGTATTTATGCAACTAAAAATCAAAAGTTTTTACAAAATTTTCTTACTTTCTTAATACTGTTACTACCAATTTCTTACTTTTTTAGTCTCAACTACAATTATCACCTTCAACAAACAGCTTGTGTCCTCTGTGTTAAGGAATTAAATAATTTAAAAATTAGTCATTTTGTGTTAGTCTTTGAACACAAAACTTCTCAATATTGATAGAAACAATATATTATGACTTATTCCAAGGGAAACAATTATATTATGACTTATTCCAAAAAAAAAAAAAAAAAAAATAGGGAACAGTTTGTTGTAATTTAAATTTTAAGATTAATCTTTCTTCAATTTAAGTAACTTAATAAATAAATATTATTTTGTCAAAGCAACTAACATTTTCAGATATCACTTATTACTCATTCAATGTTTTTGTTTTAAATTGGTTTGTACTATTTATTAGACATTCTCTGATCCGGTTCAAATCTGTTGTGGTATCAGTTTAATGTTATATTTGCCTTCAATAATCACATGAAATTTGTGAACATATTAAGGCATCCTAATTTTCTGCTAGTACATTACATTTTTTGATTTTGTTGATTATTGTTCCTTTTTTGATACAATAAGAATTGTGGAAAGTGTTTACAGAATTTTTGGAAACATATCAATGTCGTTATACCTTGGTCATGTTCACTTCTGAATTATTGTTCATATTATTTCTTTCCTGAAATAATTTTGTTTAGTTCTACATGAATCTGAACTGAGTTACACTGTTGTCAACCATGTTAGTTGTGTGTTATCTGTTCAGTATTATTTAGTTAAGTTTTGTGTATTACTTTTACATTACATTGCTACATTTACACTGTACATTACATGTTTATATTTGTTTTTTATGATGCATAGACTTCACCGGGCCCAATCGAGCGTACATATGCCTCACCTAGCAGTGAAGGGGACTCCAGAGGGTAAGGATTGCCTCGTGTTTGGGCTGACCCAGGCAGAAGTGAGGAAGATTCAAGGGGAAGTCCCCATCTGGGGCCATAGATCTGGCCAAGACGGCCGCCAGTTTGCTTGGTCTCCACTCGTCGCTGTACAAGCACTATCCTCACTTCTTGGCTACAGAGTTGTTGCCACAGCTCAGTCTACCCATGCCACTGTTGTTTATACTCTCTACCGACCTCCTTTTCAAAGATATTAGGTATGGTTTTTTTCTCCTGAACTGAAAAAGATCCTGCTTATCTCTTTTTTTTTTTTTGTTATCCATTTTATAGCTTTTTATCATTCATTGTTATTCTTTATTTAAAATAAAAGTTTTAGAATTTTATTAATTACACATTTTTCTTTTACCAAATGCAATGTTATATCACTGAATATTGTTGCTGAATTTTATTGTATATATTCCATTTTAAAAAAATAAATGTTGAAATATTCACGATCTTTCAATAATAATATCATCCCTTTATTTATTTGTTTGTGGTACATCCAAACGATATTCTTTAATTTATCTCTTAAAAGACTTATGCATTTCAACAGAATTTTTTGGATGGAAAATCCAAATTGAAATTGAACACTGACATGGTTCAGTCTACAGCCAAATCCGGTACCATCAACACCTTATTCTCCCATTATTTAGAAAATTTACTGTCTAAATTATTTGCATTATACTTCAGCTATCATAAAACCATAATTTTTTGCTTAGAGTAAATTCCAATGAAACTTTAAAATACCACTAGCTATTTCCAACCTATAGTTTCACAATGAATCTAAGATATTAGGTCACAAAATATACTCGTCACTAGTTGAATTGATTTTCGACCTCTCACCAGTTTGTCCTGAGAGCAGGAAAAAAATATTTTATATAATTTTTGTTATCATTTTCCCTTTTCTCTGCATGAATTTAAAATCTATTATGTACTAATCTATTCATCTTTTTGTGTGAAATTTGAAAATATGAATATTTTCGCCAGAAATCTCCATTCTGGAGTAATAAATAAAAAGGTCCAAAAATTTTCACTTGGCCTAATTGTATTAAAAAAATATGCTTTGAATAAAACAGGCCAAATAATTCTTTCTTAGGAAAAAAATGGAGTAATAAAAATCAAAGTAAGAAATTTTTGGACTTAATCTTATGGAAGTTTTTTTTCTACTGATGTCTGATGTTTACATAAAAATTCATAACTATGCAGGATGTGGTGGCAGTAGGGGTTCCAAAATGAACTTACCAAGACTACTAGCCAATAAAAAAATAAGTATAATTACCAATAAATATTATTATATCTAAATTGGAAGATCAATGGTTGACCTGTGTAATAATAGAAAAGGAAGATGGTCCGGTTGTGGTCAAATAAAAACTCAAATAGCTACTGAACTATTTATATTGAGCCATTGTTTCGCCCCATGTTGCAGGGTCCCATCAGGACTAAAAAAAGATACGAACACTTAAGTGATGTAAAACATGAATGAGAAAAGAAAATGAAAAAGATGTACAATGAAATGTAAATACTAAATAAGAATAATAAAAGTTTATGGACAATTAATGAGAGCGGAAATAATAATAGGTAGAAAGAAGAAATATAAATTAAAGTATAAATTGAGAGATGGAAAATAAGAAGGGTAAGAATAAAATCAATGTACTAATCAAGTCAGAGACCAAGTAAACATTTGACAGGATGTAAGGAGATGAGTGGGGTTTGACAGATAGAAAAATTAAAGAAAATATTAAAAATAGGCAACCATTAAATGATATACATAATAGGGGTGGGGAAAATTATAATAAAAAAAAATATATTACACGGATAGAATATGCAAAGGAAATGGAGTTAAAAAATGAATACAAAAAATATAATATGATGAAGAAAAGACAAAATACAAAATTAATAGGGTTACTCAAGTGTTTAAATTATATAGTAGAAATGTTAATAATAATAAAGTAATTAGAATGTAAGTATACTAAAGTTGGAAGTAACAATACTTTTCTATTATATTTTAAGGTTAAATATAGAAAAAAACTCCTAATAGTAGCATAAATTAAATCTACATTTCCTACAACAAAAAATTACATCATAACTTCTTAAATTAAAGAAAAAAAAGTTGTAAAAATACTTCTTAAAGAACTTTATTTACAAAACAAAACAAAAGAAATAAATAAAAAAAATTATATAAACATTACTTAGAACACAAATAATAAATGAATGGAATATGGTCCGGGTGTGGTCAAAAAAGCTCAAATAGTAAATGATTATACTATTTTTATTGAGCCAACGTTTCGCCCCACGTTGCAGGGGTTTGTCAGGGCTAAAAAAGATACAAACACTAGACATAGTTA
>NW_027108878.1:359219-378495 GCF_000696795.3 Halyomorpha halys | reverse complement strand
CAGGGGTATACAATGAAAAGTAAAATATAATAAGAAAAATTAAAGGTTGTAAACAGTAAATGAAAAGGGTAATAGTAACAGATAGATAAGAGATAAAATAAGAGAAGAATTATTAAAGAAAGCACAAATTAAGAGATGAAAAAGGAAAAGAATAAAATCAAATGATGAGACAAAATTCATACCTGTTTTGACGGGAGTCAAAGTCAGAGTGAGCCGTTTGTATTGGGAGGAGTGGGGATGGCAGTTTAGCACGCCACAATAACAAAAATAATTTTAAAGTAAACATTGTAAAAAAAATATTTAAATTAGGTAAACAATAAATGGTAATACACATAATAGAGAGGGAGAAGAGATATTTACAAAATTATATAAAAAATAAAATTAAATTAAAAAAAAACTCATAGTTAGAAAAACAAAGGAGAAATAAAGTATAAAATAATGGGATACAATATGTGTAAGTGATTAAGAAAGACAATATACCAAATGAGTGGGGATACAGAGAAGTGTAAATTATAGTAGAAAATTAATAATAAAGTAATTGATATAAGTACACTTAAGAAGGTAACACATGAATATATATTAAAACATAAGATACATGAATATAAATGAAACAGGAAGGATAGTAAATATAAAAATAATTGAATAAATGGTGAGAATTTATAGAAACAAAAATAAAAGATATGACAAGAAAGTGGGCTTCTGAAATGCAGAACAAAGTGAAAAGAATTATTATGAGGGTTTTATTATGTTCAAAATGTGTCGATATGTAAGGGAGATGCAGTCTTTATCAACTTTATGATTGACGGAATTCTCAGTCAAATTTATGTAAATGGACTCCGAGACAGTGGCAAGAATGGAAGGATTGTCGAAATTAAAAGTATGATTCAGGTTTAGTGCGTGTTCTGATAAATTGACCATTCCCTCCCTTTTCTTGACCTACTTATTATCAGAAATCCCGATGGCTCCCTATCCACTAATTGTTATACCAAACCCACTTATTCTGGTAGACTCCTCAACTATTTTTCTCCTGAGTTTATGTTTTATAAAAGTACTCCAATAAGCAGAAAAAATGAGAAATTCAGAAGATTAAATATTTTATTGGATTATTCTTTTCTAGAATTGAGTAATAAGCAGAATTTGATCTGGACACTCCCTTTTACTATAAGACCAGAAGTTTGATACAGGTTGTTAAGTCATTTTCATCCCAGTTGACATTCACACTTGCCAAACCCTCCAGTTTAACTAAATTGAAAACTGTGTTACTTCTGTTCGGAAACATGAAAATAAAATTAATAAAAAAGCAAAACCAAAAAGATACTTATTTGAACGTGAAAATTAAAAAATCATGTAATGTTAAACTTACATATTCATTCCAACATCATGAGCTATCTGTTCTAATGATGAGAACCATTATTCTGATTTATGCTCAAAGAACTCTTTTAGTAATTTTTGCTCAGAAAACATGAAATAGTGATAGACTTAATGGATATTCTGTACAAGTGAAATATATTTTCAATGGATTCTATTCATACAGGATTATAACCTTATGATCTGGGCCCTGTTTCATAATGAAAGCTAATAGTATTAGTTCATAATAAAAGTATAGAAACTAGTGTAATAATACTAATACTTATTTTTTTCATAATAGGGAGGACTATTAATGATGTTACACGAGTTAAAAAGTACTAAAGTAAAAGTTACTATTGTACAATGTAGTGTAACTATATTAAGATTAATCGACAAGACTAATAGTATTAGCTTGTACTTTATCATGAAATAGGGCCCTGCTTGTTCAAATTAAACTACCCATATGATTTCCTCCAGTTTACACCATTCTTTATGGATTAGAAATTATTTTCTTTAAAAAAATTATTGTAATAATTTAACTTTGATAGTAAGATTACTGCTTTAAGGAATTGCATGAAAATTAGATATAGTTAATGAGAAAAATAATTAAATTTAAATTAAAAATAATTTTTTTTTGCTGAATATTTAATATCATATTATATTTTAATTTAAATTTAATTACCTTTTCTATTTGTGTCTCACTTATCTATTTTTTAAACTTTCTTCTGGAAGTATTGCTAGCCTGGATATGTGTAATTAACTTTGTTCCTTCATGTCTAGTTAGTAATAGTGTTTTTTGTTTAATTGGTGATTGTTGGTATTCACAGGTTTTATCATTGTTTTTGCCTTACTGTGTTTTATTTGTCATTATGGAATATTTTTTATGAAGTCATAGGTTTAATATCTAATTTTTTAAAGAAAGGTTCCCTAACAACATGGATATTATTTTAAAAAATAATGCACCCTTTATTAATAAGACACAAAAAATATGATGTTTATATTTGTATTTCATGTATTGGTATCATCTGAAACATATACATATAAAAAAGTTTATGGGGAGGGGGGTCCATTTATCTTATTTTAATCATCTATATTAGTGATATGTTAGAGATTTGGCTAAAATCTCGTGTTATAAGTGTTTATTTCAAAATCAATTATATAAGGTTGATGAATCGTGGCCAGTCAAAAATTGAACCTACAGCAACCCAGTGTAATGAGGTAGCTCTGAAGTAAAATTAGCTCTGGTTCGATTTCACATTGGTAGAAGAATTTCAATTTATTTTGGAGCAAATCCAGGAAAAAAACATATTTTTGTTTGTAACTTGTGTATAATCAACATTTTCTATTTTAATACAAGAACATTAAACCCAAGAAATTAAATGTCAATTTAAAGCTCTTATCTTTTAATTATAAATTATAAAATTAAAATTATCATTTAAATATGTTTTTTATAATTATAGTATTAAGTCTTTAAGTTGATTTCTTAATTCTTATTATTTTCATTAAGTAACTATGTTAATTTTAATTAATGGCAATATGTAATTCCTTATATTTTTCCTTAGATTTCTGAAGGATCTGAAATGGATCCACATTTTGGTTTAAATGGATGATTCAAAATATATATTTAAAAATACTTGCTTGCGACTAATAATTGCAATAAACTTGGTTCTGTTTGATGTATTCATTGCAGTGTATTTTCCTTTTAACTTATCCAAAATAAATATAATTATAACTACCATCAGATAGGATTGTGTACCATTGTCAGATTGGACCACTTTACAATATTGTAAAGAGTGTTAAATTGTTTTATATCTCTTTCATTAGTTAATTAGTAATTACAACATAATTGACCTTAGAAACCATATGAAATTTTAAGTGATTAACAAAATTTTATTTTTTGTATGTTAATTTTATTTATTTAAATTTATTATCTCCTTGCAGGGTACATATATTTGTGATTTTGTATCCTGTGGATCTATAATATTTATTTTAAATTATATCACCTATTGGCGGCAGACCATTTATTTATATTATTAATTCCACTTATTTCATTTCAGGAACTTTAAGGGCCCAACTTATCTAGAAATGGACCATCATTCAGTTCAAGTTATTCCATCTGTACATCAAACACTTGATGAAATGGATTTCGAACGCGGAATTTGGACCTCAGGTTGATGATTACATTGTTTTTTTAATTTTTCTTTTATTCAGTATTTATTTGGTGACTATTCTTGTATCACCTAGGCTTTATCGAAAGATTATTTCATTTTTAAATTGCAATCTCTCTTCTATATATTTTTAATTATTGTTATAGATGCAGTTTGATTAACATGATTTTGATATGTATATTTAGTTATGACCTACTAAATATACATATCAAAATCTGCTGTCTAGAAAGCATGTAAATATTGGTTCAATTCACACATTCTTCAAGAATTTTTCCTACAATATTTATTGGTTTAATATGAAGTCACTGATGGTAAATATAAGCAAAATGAACCCTACTTACACCCTCTGTGTTAGCCTTACTTACCTTATTTTTGAAACAGACAATTTTAGCGAGTATGTTGGTTGATGTACGACATTACACAATCTCAAGAGGAGATCATAACACAAAAAATATATTAGAAGGTAATCCTTTCTGGCTGACCCACCTCACTAAAACTCCCATTTAGCGATGATCCTATATCAATTTCGAAATTTTTTTAAGAACAGGAAGAGGAGACTTAAGTTAGTTAAATCGAGTGGCTAAAATTGAAAAAACAGCATGAACTCGCCACTCCTGCTCTCCATGGTAGCCTTACTTATCTGACCTTTGAAACAGACACATATATTGACAGACTTATAGCAAGTAGGTTGGTCAATATATGATGTGTCACAATTTCACAAAGGAGATCATAACACAAAAAATATTATTAGGCAATCCTTGGGGTGCTGAGTGTAGGTTGTGTATAGTAGTATATTTATGCACTCCAATTGCTGAGGTGGCTGTGCATAATTAATTAGTTGTGACTTCAATTGAAGATGTGAGATATTCTACGTGAGAAGGCCTCTACAATACATGTTCAATGGGTTAGGAGATGAATTGACAGGGTGAGTTTTACAGGTATTTTTTGTAAATCCTCGCAGGATGGAAATTTCACTCCATAAGGTATGCACTTGCGGTTGTGAAGATGTATGCTAGTCCTACAGGTATTCGCTGTTACTGTATAATTAAAAAGTCACACTTATCATTTCTTAAAAGGTTTTTTCATTTACAAATAGATTTAACAGCCTTGTCAATTTCAGTCTCGAAAATTTTGCCCCCTAATTTTAAGTCTTAAGGGATGCTGGTGGCAATAAATCCTAGGAAATGACAGGTGATGACCTATGCAAAACTAGTTACTTCTCCCTCATTAAGGCCACAAACTTCTCAAGGCTAATGTATAATTGAGGAAAAGATTTACAAAATATCCTAGAGACTTTTTCGTTTTTTTTCTATCCACGGCGCTACAGCCCAGTTTAGACCTTGGCCTCCTCAATGAGCCTTCGCCATGTAGCTTGGTCTTGTGCGTCCGCTCTCCAGTTGCGGATGCTCAGAAGTTCTCTGGAATCCCTGATGACGACATCCTCTCATCTCAGCCTTGGCCTCGATCTTCCTCCCCTGAATCCCGCCTAGTATCTTCTTACTTTCTTTTCAGCAAATGAACATAGCTTCATGTAAAGAACGCAGGAAAAAACCTTATAGGCACATTGGAAAAGGGTTATCCCGCAGTAATTGATACACTCCAGAAAACCTCCTTTCTTATGAAGCAGAGTTATTATGCCCATCTTCTATTCCTTCGGGATTCTTTCCTCGATCCAAATGGTTAGGCGGTATTCCATCTTCTCCTAGTGCTTTATTGTTATTGAGGTGACTGAGGGCATCCATGACATTATCCAATGTTGGTGGATCAGGGGGATACAAATCGTCCTGCATGTCATGAGCTTCGAATGTCTCTGGCTCTTCGTTTAGGAGAGCGTTGAAATATCGTGACCATCTGTTAAGAATTTATTCCTTTCTGGACAGTAGCGAGCTATCTTCCTTCTTACAGGCCTTAATTCTTGGCTTAAACAACGTCCTGCTCTCATTTATTTTCTTGTAGAAGGCTCTGGTCTCATTTCCATCCCTATGGGTTTCCATTTCTTCAAACTGCTTTCGCTCTCATTCCCTTTTCTTTCTCTGATGGACCCTTTTCCTTCTTTTGTTTTTGTACTCCTCTGAAGCTTATAGCCTTGTGTGCCTCTTCTGAATCGGTTTTGTGTAGGTCCGATTCTTTTCCTTCATAACTACTGCACACGCATCGTTGAACCACGGTGATCTCGCTACTCTCACCTCCAAACCCAGCGTTTCCTTGGGTGCATCCTTAACAATCGACGAAATAAAGCTCTATTGCTCTTGTACTGAGCCTTCTGTTGCTCTGGAATCTTCAAGCCTCTCATCTAGCTGCTGATGATATCTTGATATTACCTAGGGGTCTTTAAGTTTGGCTACAGCAACATTTTCCATTTTCTTTCCCATGGCATATCAGACATTGGATATCCTTGTTATTATCCCTGATCTTAGCCACCACAAGGAAGTGATCAGTATCCATGTTCGCACCACGGTAAGTCCTGCAGCTCATCAGATTGGATCTATGCCTCCTGCTGATGTGGATGTGGTCTATTTGGTTTACTGTTGTACCATCGAGGGAGTGCCAAGAACCCGTGTGGATCCTCTTCCCAGGGAATAGAGTGCTACCCACTAGCAAGTCCTTAGAGGCGGCAAAATTAATCAGCAGGCGCCCATTTTCATTTGTCGAATGTAGACCATGCATTCCAATAGTTGGTCTAAGGACTTCCTCCTTACCAATTTTAGCATTGAAATCACCCAAGATTACTTTGATGTCGCTCTGCGGGCAATTGTCAAAAGCTCTGTCCAGTTGATCATAGAAGGCTTCCTTCTCTTCCTCTGGTGACACCTCTATGGGGGCATAACAACTGAAGAAACTAAAGTTGTAGAATTTTCCCGTACGTCTTATAACACAGATCCTCGGGCTAATGGAGGTGAATCCTATGACAAGATCCCTTATTCTTCCTCTGACCACAAAACCGGTACCAGAGATATGTTATGCCTCATGGCAGCTATAATAGACAGTGTGGAACCGTTTCTCCAGCATTCCTTTTCCCCTCCATCTCACCTTATATAGAGCGACCAAGTCTATTGCATAAGTGTCCAATTGTTGTAGGAGCTGCTGAAGCGACCCGAGTCTATACATAGATAAAATGTTCCTTTGTCCAAATTTTAAGTCCATATGAATCCTGTGTTGTTTCCATGTGATCAGTCCGGCTATTTCTCGTTGAGGTTTCATAATACTTAAGGGTTTGAGGGGAGCATGTTATCAGCCTACTGCTCCTGAGTCAGGTGGAGGGACTGCCTCCTCAGAGCTCCCTGATTAGCTCCCCAATCCGGGATGGCTACCTAGGGGAGGTGACCATAGGATGTGTACTGTAAATGACCTTTGTCTGTAGTGTGAAATGTGCTGTATTAGTGTAATGTGTAGTGTCAGTGTACTGTTCCCCCAACCTGGAGGACTAGTGGCTGATTGCAACCAGATGGTTGGGCGATGGAGGCGTCACATCCCTACGCCAATTGAGACATTAAAATGTGGAATAAATTTAAAATAGTAAAACACAAATTAATTATAAAATATGAAGAATGAGGCTTCGGAAGGAATGTTGGTTGGAAATTGTGAAATATTTCCTTTTTTCTATTCTTATTTAGTTAATGAACTGGAATTTTATGAGGAAGCCAAATTTTTGAAAGGTGATTCCTTTCTCCAATTTCTGTATTATTATTATTTATATGATATTTCAAACCGATTATTGTGTGTTTTTGATTTTTCATGATAAAAAATACTTTATATTGTTACGAGAGCTCAAGAGAACTTTATCCCTCTATTGTAAACTGGCATATAAAGTGATTATTTTTCTTGTTTATTGCCTCTTAGAATTTTTGAAGTAAAAAGATTAATTTTAATTAATTAGATTAATAAAAAGGTTTGGTAGAGGTTTCAGGACTATATTATAGTGCCTTAAATAAATATTCATCAAATAAATATCTTCAGTTCACCTCTTGTTTCTTGGCCTAAAACCTAAAACTTTAATGGGTTTGTTTTATCTTATAGCTTTGATGGGTGATATTACCAAAGTTCGAGACCATTTGAGGAAAGGTGTCAATGTTGATGTAGAAGACAACAATGGATATACTGCACTCCATTATGCTTCAAGAAATGGTCATCATCGTATATGTAATATTCTTCTTGATGCTGGTGCTTCAGTCGACAAATGTACTCATGCTGGTGGTGCAACTGCTTTGCACAGAGCTGCTATGTCTGGTATTTTCTTTATCAATAAACTAATTTAAAGTAATTAAATAGCTTATTTTTTTTACTTTTGCTTTCTGTTAGGTCACTCAGATACCTGTGAACTTCTTTTACATTATGGTGCCAATCTGTTGGCGAGAGATGTAGATGGGAGAACTCCTTTACATAGAGCTGTTGAACAGGGTATGATTCTTAATTATTACAGTAATATTTTCTTTTGTTTGGCTGAATTTGTTAGTTCACATGGCTAACACCTATGGATGCCCAGGTTAGATTTCTGGAACCTTTAAAATTAAAACTCTTCCTATGAGGTTAATCAAGCCTGCTAAGGGTTACAAAGTGTTTATTTGAAAGGTTTTGCAGATGGATATGGCTAGAGAATTCCATAACAAGGAAACCGTTCTATGAGAAGAAATATACAAGTCAGTGGGTTGGAATCTCGTATTTAGGAAGTGGACAGAGAAACAAGGGGTTAAAAATTCAAGAATATAGGATGGATTTTTAGTTTTTCATGGCTCCATAGAGATACAGACCAAGGAAGTATTTCCAATGGAAAAGAGGGTGAAGCTACTTTAATACGGTATACTAGCTGAGGACATGAGATTGACTAGGGATCCCGTAGATGAAACTAATAAAAGGAATCATTAATCTCTTAAGTCTCATCTCTTGCCAATCCATCATAAACGAGGCAGCTGTAATCAAAGCAGATGAAAGTGAGAGAGGTAACTAGAAGCTATTGGGGTTTAGGGGTAAAGAGGGTCAAGCCACTTCGATTCGGCTTACCAACTTGAGACATGAGAGCATCTAGGGATCCCAGCAATGAATCTAATTAAACAGTTCATTAAACTCTTCTAATAAGATGTACATTTTTATATGTGAATTTAGTGTTAACATTATAGTAAATCATTCTATGACATCATTATAATTACACTTTGTCACCCTTCTAGTTCATGTTCATATCTTATTTTTTTTATAAATGCATTGTTGGCCCTACACCTTTTTTCTGTTTCTTTTTACTCCTTCTTCATAACTCTCACTTTGCTCTTTATGAATAAGGCAATTGTCCTTCTCTCCCCCGATGCCATGTTTAGTCACAAGGATTTAATTTTATTGTAGTAGACAATAAATAGAAAATGTTTAGATTAATTAATAAATTGATGATTTCATTCTTTTTTTATCATCACATTATAAATAAATTGAGTTTTCACTCGATAATGTAGTCTTTTATGACTTATCTGTATTAACGTTATATTTTTGTTTTATTTAAAAAAACTAATATATAGCTTAAACAATTTTTAGGCCAAAAGGATGTTATAGCATTGTTTCTTAAAGCAATGCCTGCTTCTGCTTTTGAAAAAGATAACAAAGGTAGGAACCCACTTGATTATGCTGAGGATAAGGAAACTATTTCTCCTTTGTTTTCAAATATTGATTGCAAAACTTTACAATAATAGTTTTCCAACTTTTATAGTGTAAGGGGAAGTATAATTATAATTTTAATTAAAAAAATTAATTATGTCAATTGATTCAAAACAGAATTTTAGTTATATTGCTTTTGCTACAAAGATGTATCTTGTTTGATCTAGCTTTGCTTAGTAAGTTACTGATGATTAATTAATAGATGTTTAAGAAACTTGTGTAAATTAAGTTCTAGCATTATAAATATTATCATAATTTTAGTTTATTTTGTATTGTTATTACTAAATTCAATAGACAATATGTTTTATAATTTTATTGGCCTGGTGATTTAAAAAACTTATCGACATGACTGCTCTCCATCATGGTTATTAGAGGAAAACTTATATTACAGAATATTTTTTAGATATTATGAAACAAATTGACATAACTACATACTTACTTAGCTCTACATATTTCAAATGTTCTGATAGATGGTTATGAATATAAAAATTATGACATTTATTGGCCATTTTTTGTTCACGATTTAAGTCCATGAATGAAATTAAAAATCTAAAACTGATCTTCAAAGTGAAATACTTTAAAATTATTTTTTCTGATAAATTTTTTAATTTACATTGGAATCAATTGTCGATTTTACTATTACAAAAAAAAAGTAGAAAGCCAGAGTATACATCCTGTGGTCTTCACCGCAAATTGTATTGTTACCTTTACAGATCTCTTTTGTTTAAACTAAATTATCATCTTGATATTGTTCCTGAACCTTTCATCATTAATGAGGGCTATCAGAACAGCAATGGCTTAACCACCCCGCCCCCCCAAAAAATAATAATAAAATGAAATATTTAAAAATATGAACTTGAGTATTTACTTTGCATTAAAAATATTGTCAGTTTTAATTACTGACAAGTAAAAAAAATCTCTCCTTTTTTTTTTAAGAATATGTTTAATTTAACCTGTTGGAATCTGCTATAGATTATTTAGAGTCAAAATTGAATTTATGTAGAATCCTCCAACCCTATAGTAAGAGATTACATGCATGTTTATAATATTAATAAATGCTTGTTGCTTGTTTATAAACCTGCTAGGTATTACAATCGGTTTTGCAGGCTCTAGTGGTCTTACTAATCATATTTTGTCTAAAAGGTTTTATGGAAAACTAGGGAACATGATGATTTAATCATGAGACTGATATCTATTAAACTTTAGGCTATATTTAACTAATTGGCTATTTTACTGTTTATTTAAATGTTTGAAAGTTCTATGTTACAATGTATTAAATTTAATGGATGGGAAAACAAAGTGTTATAATTCTGTTTTGTTAAAAAATTCTAGATGGTGGTTTTTGTTTTATCAGGATTTTGTACATTTTTCATTTATCATAATCTATTTTTTTTGAAAGATTGTAAATGATGGGTTGGGTTCAAATAGGCAAAATCTGGATCCTGGTGAAAAGAGTAAACATCCTATATCCTTTACTGTGAATATGTTGATAGGTCAAAATATATTGTCTGAACTTAAGTAGTTATAGTGTATCAATAAAATAAAATGTTAATTGTTTTATTTCTTTTAAAAATGAATCAATCATCTTTAATTGTTAATAATTACTTTTAATTATTAACATTTTCATAAAAGAAGAAAAATGGTGGCAAAAGCAGTTAGTATTGAAGGTAATAATAGAAATATTATTTTTAATTAATATTTAAGTAGTTATTACATTAATTCTGCCATGTTACAAAAATATATCTTTACCTTAAAAAATTTGTAGACACTAATTTCTTATATGCTGATACTGTTAAAATAATTAAAACTATTTATTTAGATTTGATAAATAGTATTTAAACATTTATCTGCATTTATAACATGAGACTTAAATGTATCTTTATAATATAAAATTCAAGAAATATATTGTGACATTTTTACCATAACTATACAAAATATAACCTTTGAAAGTATTATATATAGCCATTATTTTTCTACATATTTCGGTATGTGTTACAGGTTCATACTTTTTATAATCTTAAAATTAAAAGACTTCAATATTAACCTGATAGTGCTTTTTTCTAACTATGTAAAATATTGTATTAAATGTTACCATTATGTCTAAATCATTAAGTTCTTATAAAAGTGTATATTTGTATCACATTTACAGACTTTGAACTCTTATTCAAATGTGTTGACACTTATTTTGTCATTTACTTTTGAAGAACTAAAGTATTAATTGTCATTGATTATTGTTGTATTATAATGTATTTAATATTATTAATTTTTTAACTAAGTGAGTGTTTCACTTATCGATTATAGTTTATTGTTTTGTTAGATTTAAAATTTTGAAAGTATTGTTTTCATTATCACATTTACCTAATGTATGTTTATATTTACAAACATATTAAGATTATTTGAGACATCATTTATATCTATTTAATAAAATGTGTGAAGGAATGTTTTTTGTTACTTATTAGGTGTGGAACAAACTTTTAACTAGGTATTATGTTTAAAAAAATCTGTTGCCTTTATTTTCCCCCTCTTGGGTTGACTAATAATAGTTTTTGTTATATTATCATTTGAATTTTTATTCAACCAAAACTTTTATCATCATATTTATTAACAAGTAAATTGCCCTAGAACATTACCTTACATTTGATCAAATTGGTTAGTCGTCTTTTTTCTAACCATTTTTTTCTTTTTGGTCCATTTGATTGCATTTATTAAGTATGTTAACTAAAGTCAATCAGATATTTGACATAAATGGCTGATCAGTTCCTCAAAATAAAATATGAGGTTCATATACTTTGATTTTAAAAATTAAGTAATTTTAATTAACAATTCAGATTAATTCTCAAATGTGAAAAATTGAGAAGTAAAGCAATTAAAAACTTAACTGTTAGTTAGATATTCATCTGGATATAAAAGCTAGTACTTCATTTTTCGTATTATCATAAGACCTCTCTAAAAAAATGCTACTTTGTTAATTTATTTTTTGTGTATGTTGAGTATAGTAAAAATTTCTAATAAAGAGAAATACCCATTTAAGTTTTGTGAAAACAACCTTTCAACATAATCTAGAATTACCTTCCTTGAAAGTAATTAAAGTTAGTAACTATCTCAGCCTAATACATCTGATGATTACATCAATGAATCATTTTATTTAGTACCAAAGAAAATAATTTATATTTCAAGCTGCTTTTTAAGAAAGTATTTTAAAATCGAGAAATATTACAGCTAGGATTTTTAATAACACTACATATCCAAAGAACTTTAAATCTTATGATTAGAGTCCATAATAAAGTAATAAATCTTCAGGTTGAAAAGTACTTTTTTTTACTCATCCCACTAACTTGATGCTCTATTACTGGCAAATTTCTTTATTTTTTTAGTAAGTAAATTCGCTCT
Organism: Halyomorpha halys; assembly: GCF_000696795.3. Lineage (NCBI taxonomy): Eukaryota > Metazoa > Arthropoda > Insecta > Hemiptera > Pentatomidae > Halyomorpha > Halyomorpha halys. The sequence goes on along the minus strand of NW_027108878.1, from coordinate 365,956 downwards.
TAAAGCCTCAATTCTTCTAATTTAAATGGTTGATGTTTCCAGCAGAGTGCCCATGTTAAATTGACCCTATTGAAATATGTTCAATTATTTCCAAACATAGAGAGTTGTTTTACTTATTTGTAATTAGGTGTTTTATTTAACTCACCACACCCCAGCCATCTTCTCCTCATATCAGAGAAAAATTTAATTTTTAATAAGTGAGAGGTTTCTAGCTAAAACTCCCCCTAATTTAATTTAAATTATTAAATACATGTGTAAGTACATAATGCACTATAAATTGAGGTAAGTACATTTATATTATTATTAAATTTATCCTAAAATAATCCATTTATCAACTCATCTCTGATATAAATCCTCCTCTCAATGAACAGTGGGACAAATTACCAATCAAGCTTGACAAAAACAAATCTTAATTTCAACATCATTTCAGTTGTCAGTAGATAATTGAATTGTAAACAAATGCTATATATTGAATATAATAGTTCAATGTTTGTATCCATTAAGTTTGTGCAAATGCTCATCTATATCTACATAGGTATACTCATTGGCTTGCGATTGGTTGTAAGGTGTTAAGTAATACACTATCCTAGGAATGAATAAACAATTTGGTGAAATTAACCATTAATTGAGCTAGTAAAGACAGTTTGTTATCAATTTAACCTTAGCAATGGTTTGAACAAAGTTTTTATGAGTGATAAAATTGTAAATGGCCCAACAGTGTCCAAGAGATTATTATATGGTCGTCACTAACAAGGGTATTGTTGCGAAAAAGTAATCACCTGCTGATGGCGGTTATATTTTATTTTTTCTACACTGTGTCTGCTCAGATATTAATGAACCATTATGCGTGGTATCCTTTACTAGTTATGGCTTATAAAATCTTATACCATGGTGCTAAAATTATTAAGTACCATATTTTATCAATTGGACAGCTGATATAAGAGGATCAAGAGATGCAACATAAAAATTGCGGAAGATCCTGTGAACATCATTACTGTAAACACCAGTGTTCTACTACAAATGAAACAGTACTTACCGATCCAAAAGTGATAGTTTTGGGAAACACCACAAAAAACAAAAATAAGTCAGTAAAAATATTTGTGAAATTTAGAAGTAATGAGTATGTTGCAATGTTTACCAAAAAATACATTGGAAACCCATAAAAAAATATTCATCTAATTAAGTTGACTCAATCAGAAGTTGCTCCCAGAAATAAATTCATAATATCTTTATAATAAACAAGTTAAGAGTGTTCATTTGTTTGTGAATTTCATTTATTTACAAGTTTAATAATCAAGAAAAAACAAATTTTAAATTTAAAAAAAAGAAAAGCTTTTTGAAATAGGTGGCCATTTTTTTAAAATATTTTAATTTTTTTGAAATTAATAATTTTGAGAGAATGGATATGGTTTAGCTTTCAGAACAGAAAGTGTCATTAAGCTAAAACTGGTCATAGACTTAATTCTTAACCCCTTAATTTTGTCCAATAATTATATCCCCCTAGATTGAACAGTGGCCCACTGTATCACGGTCAGAACGAAAACTTAATCGATTAACAAGGTGAAAAATTATTGTTCAAAATAAATAAAATAATCAAGAAATGTATAACAATTTGCCAATTATTTTTAAATAATCACACATTTCTATTAAGATTATCTTATATTAAGGTATGTCATTATTTATTGTAGGTAATTTCGTTATGTTCCATAACCAGGGAAGAAAAGGCGGTGAAAATGTTACAAGCCATTTCTAGCCAGTGGGATTATGGTACCACTCGAATTTTTATAAGTATTCATTCCATTTTTTGTGTCTAAATATTCCTGTAAAGTTTTTACTGAGTTGGTGGTTAGGGGTTGGTAAAAGAAAACAACAATGGTACACAATTATTTCAGACTTTAATGACATTTTTAAAATGAAAAAGTATATAGCTGTTTTGACAATAAGTTGCATACTCGAATTTGAAGTAGTATAACTGGTCTCTTTGGTAAGTTTTTTGTTTTTCTTTAACTCCGTATTTAGTCTTTTTTTCTTTATCATGGTCATGTTTACTTGTTATTTCTTAGTTAAATACTTTCATTACCTTTTTTTTTTTATTTATTTGTAAATTATTCTCAGTATTTACTTCAGATATACGTCCTTAACTTCGTTTATGTTACTAATATTTTTTACACCAAATTTTTTGTTAACTTATTCTGTTCTGAAGAAAACTTGTTCAATTTTTTCATTTTCAAAATTCACCCATTAGATTTAATGTGCTTAGACTACTGAAAAGCCTTAACTTATCGCATCAAGTAAATTAGGCTAAAAAAAAATGTTCATATTAAATAAAACAAGTTCATGCTTGCTCATCAGGCTTTTTGGAGATGCTGATGAGCAATCTCGAAAAAGCCTTTAATACTAGTTTTCAAACGGAGTTGGGCAAAAATTATTCGATTGACAAGAGACGAATACTTTTTTATTATAAGATTTTATTCGATTGACGTGAGACGAATACACCTTTATTCGAATAAAAATACGACAAAACAATCCGAATACTTTTTTATTCGAATATTTAAAATAGTATTTCAATCGAATAAAAAATTAGTCAAATGAAAAATTATTCAAATACAAAATTATTTGAATAAAAATTTCATTTTTTTTTTTTTAAGTTCACCTATTTTTTTACCACCTCCAATTTTTAATGTATGAGGGTCCTATTTCACATATTCAGACGAGTACAAAACGAAAATGCTATCGATTTTAAGATCGCGTATCGATTTATATGAACTTTTCTGATTTCTATCATGTTAGGGTCTCTTTATATGTTTCGATATATGCCAAAAATGAAAATACTATCGATTTTAAGATCACATATCGATTTATTTTAACTAAGATAAGAAATCTGCATATCTCAAAACATAAAGAGGCCCTAACATGTTAGAAACCAGAAAAGTTAAAATAAATCAATTTGTTATTGTCAATTACATCATTCAATTTGAGATGGACTTTTCTCCGCTAATAGGTTAATAAAAGAAATTTTAATTTTTTGTTTTTGTTGGAGATTTACTATAATGGTTTTTTGGAGTGCTAAATCTCAATTTGAAGTTAATTTTTATTTTTAAAATCTTTTAGTTGATTGTATTTAATTTTCGTTTTCAATTTGATTGACATTATTTATTTATTGAACTGATCTTATTAAACTTGACTGATCTTGAAAAAAATAATTAAAAATTCTAATCTGCTGATTTAATAATTTCAAATGATAGAATAATGTAAATTTTAAAGGACAATGGGACAATAATTATTGAGGAAGACAGAAATCATATGATTTCTTGGAAACTTGGGTAATTTCATGCTATTATTTCATATTTAACTTTTCCTCTATGATTTTATGGTTATTATAACGTTAATGAAGTGTGTTGCCAGTTGGGGCGAAGAAAGGAAATTGGATATGTGGTCAATCAAATTCTCTTTATTAAGTGTTGGATGTGAAAATTGTGTTTGTATAAATTCCCGGCCTAAATTTTCTACCTTGTGAAAAATAGTACACAATTAAGAAGGTTAACAAATCATAAAAGCAATTCAATTATTAATACTTGAGATTTATTATGCCGTTTTTTGTAAACAAACTAATTTTTTTCTGAACTGCCATTTCAAATACTGGTATTCGGTAGAATATTGCACACCCGAATCCGCGTTTTCCGATGCCTGTTTAATCTAGAAAGATTTTTTTTCTTTTGTTCTTTGGTTTTCCTTAGAATTTGCGGTCGTAGAACTGGGACTTATTAGAATTTGCCCTTATGGTGCTACTGGGACCCAGTGGCGTAGCAAGAAACCCTACAGTTTGGGGCTGGAGAGAGGAAGGAAGGAGAGGATACGTTTAAAACATTTTGTATTTTTCAAATTACAAATGTAATACATTCAATTAAACGATTAAGTAAAATAAATCACTATTGGCAATTTAATATCATTATTTTTAAAAGAATAAAATTTAATTAGTGTATCAATTAAATTTATCACAATAAAAAGTGTAAACAAAAGAATGAACTTGTTAAAAATATTATAGTTTATATAATATAAAAGGAAATTAGCAAGAATGTTAAGTTAATTATTTTTCACCGATATAAATAAATATGCATAACTGATGAACCTGTCAGTTAGATCATTGGAAACAAAAAGCATCCCCAAATTTAAGTAAAACCAACCAAACTAGATTTAGGAATTCATTCCAAACCTCATCCTCACCCAACTAGTTGTAACCAGCTATTTATATTTTATATTATATGGGGCTCCTAAAATATCAAAAAACCTTTTCATTCAGGAAAGAAAAGCCTTAATTTTCAGTACATGGCAACGACATGTATATTGCTACTTTTAACTTAGCCTGAATCTCTGCGACTTCGAGAACTTGAAGGCTTTTTTCCCCTGGTTCAATGCCAAAGGAGTGACCCACAAATGTTTATTCCTGTCGGCTAGACTGTCATAGGTCAGTTTTACATTGGAGTGATCCGACGTTTAAAGGATCGAGTACGCCCAAAGATCAAAGACGATCAATTTCTACGCCTTGACAATGTGCCCTCTCAAACGTCGCTGCTCCCCCCCCCCCCCCCCCGAAGGTTTGGTTAAATCCAGCGGAGAAAATGACTGCACCCTACCTCCCCCCCTGTCTGGCCTAATCTAGCTCCCAGTAACTTCTTGTTTCCCTTAATCAAAGAGACATAACAGGGGAGCGATTCTACACAGCTCTTGTGGTCCAGGCAGCTTCTATGAGTTCCAGGCCTTCCGCGCTAAGAGTTCCAGGGAGCCTATGGGCAATAGGATGTTGATGCCCAAGGTTCATATATATAAGACTTCACTCTCGCTGCACAAAAATGTTTAGGTAATACATTCTTGGTTTTCCGACCAATCTTGAAACTTTGTGAATGCATCATGTATGTCACACAACAGAGAGCTCGTCTGTAAAAATTTTTAATGTTTAAACTTGGTCCCATTGAAGATCTAAGTGGTCTCATTTTGGATTCTTTTTTAAAGTTTATAATTTTTGAAAAGGGAAGGTATTTTGCCCAGATTTTTTATTATTTTAAGGAAGACTATTTTATTAGTAGTAAAAATTAATAACTCTGTCAACCATATTGGGAAGGAGGAGTAACAAATGGTGGGTGTTTCAAAACTTTACATAAAATTAATTTTTCATTCACAGCTCTGTATTATTAAATTTATTTACAACACTAAAAAACGTAAGAGAGCAGCAGTAGAATACATTTGCTAAAATATAAGTCCTAATAGAGCTGTTTATGTTCAATGGTCCCTGAGGTGCTGTTTTTCAAACATGAACATGTTTTTCCAATTAAGGAAAAATCAATATTTTGTGAATTTATTTTGGAAAATATCATGGAAACTATATCCTCCTAGATATATATAATCGTTCAGTTTTGTTTTAGATCTCTATGGAGGTGTAGTAACAGGAGTAGGAATAGTATTTTTCATTATATTCGTCCAAGTCAATTCACAAAAGGTTGTTTTCTCGTTATTTGGAAAAATGTTTTGGTTTATGAAAAACTAGATCTTAGGAAATATTAGACATACAGATTATCAGCTAATATTAGAAATGTTAAACATCCAAATTTAATGTACTATAATAAAGTTGATAACGTTTATCTTCGTAGGAGCAGCGGTTTCCTTGATACTTACCAAAACTAATTCACAAAATATCGAGTTTTGGTTATTTGTTCGTTTGAGAAAATGTTACTTTTTGAAAAAACTGTATCCCGAGAACTATCTAACGTATTATAATACGTATTAAGGTTTTGTAACTTCTGGAACAGCTACCATTTATTATTATATTTACATTACCATTTATAATATTACCCCCTTACCCATGCCATGGTTGGCATCACTTTTGACTCTTATAATATTTAAAAATCTAGTAAATATTGTTATCTACACACTCCCAAAATACTAAGCTCGAAATTAGATTCCATTTTAGGGTTGTGTATTATGTGACTTTAAATATTGAAAATATGTCAGTTTTTTGAAAACTCAACTTATAAATCTCACAAAAGAAATCTATACAGCATAGGGTTTATCTGTACAAATTTTAGTTTTTTGAAGTTTATTTTTTGTTTCGTCAACCTTTGTTACACCAGTTTTGAGTAATTTAAACCAATTCAGTAATGTAATATTACATGTTTTATAAGACAAAAATGGTTAATATTAAGGGTGAGAAAAAAGTAAAATTATTAGTTTTAGACTGCAATAATGTAGAATCCACAAAAAAAAAAAAAAAAAATCATTTCAATATTAAATGGTCAAACAGCAATTTTATTTATTTTTTATTTTATGAATCATAAACAAATTTTTTTTATATATTTGAAGATGGTCAGGGTTGCGGTCAAAAAAAGAACATAGTTTAAAAGTATTTTAATGTCCGACGTTTCGCCCCACTTTACAGGGCTTCATCAATTTTTTTTATACATTGTTTTAATAAATGTCAGTGAATAAAGTATTTTTAATTAATTACTTTTTTAACCTATTTATTCATTTTAGCTTATTCATTATTTTTCAACTTATTTCTTGGTTTTTAAATTTACTATTACTATTGATGAAAGGAATATGGTCCGGGTGCGGTCAAAAAAACTCAAATAGTAGAATTATACTATTTTAATGAGCCAACGTTTCGCCCCACGTTGCAGGGCTTCGTCAGGGCTAAAAAAGATACAAACACATAGTTACAAAAGGAAAACAAAAACATAAGTGTA
>NW_027108878.1:323310-358264 GCF_000696795.3 Halyomorpha halys | reverse complement strand
GAAGTTTTGTGCTGGGAAATGCGGTTCTTAAGTTGGTTTTTAGTTTCGCCGATATAGAAGGAATTGCAACATGGGGTTGAACAGGGTATCCGATAACCACATTCTACTATTACTATTGCTATTTTACTTGAATATATTTCTGAATTTTCATTTATTCCTAAGTTTCTTATTGTTATTATTATTTTTATGTTTGCTTACTGCCAGTTTTAACATTGGATGGGTATATACGTTTAAATAAAACTTGTATAATAAATCGAGAATTCGTGACAGATGGAAAAGAGATATATGAGAGTGGATACAATAGATTTGGTTGAGAACAAAACAAAAAATAAGATAAATGGACAAAGGGACAAAAAATAAACAAATTAACGGACGACAGTCAATAAAGGTGTGAAAGTAGTAAAAAAAACCTATTTATTGTTAACCAACTTTTTTACTTTATGTTTGTATTTATATTATATCCAATAAAACTGATTACTACGCTGTGTCTTATATGAACACAATATATTTCCATTGCTTGTTAAATAAAGCATTTTTCTCTTTCTCTCTCCATACCGACCATTTCTTATATTTTATAGATGATCCCGTTTATTCTGAATAAATGGGATTGTAATGTAATGATATATTGATTTACTTTTGATCAATATTATTATAATTATTTTGATGTTTGCAATTGGCAGAGCAGAGATCATTGGATCAGCGACTTCTTGGAGGAGCGGACTGCGAGGGAATGGGCTGCGGCCCGGTGGAGGGGGACGTGCACCGAGCCAGTCTACTCTGTGCCGGCAATGTTGGTGGACAGTCCGCAATCCCTCGGGCCTAACGTCTCCCAGGAGCACCACCTCGCCTCCTACTGCTCGGTTAGTTAATGTTTTATTATGTATTATAAATAATTTTAGTGAAAAAATGTATTTGTACTTTTATAAAAATTATATTAGCCACAATGATAACGTACAGCATTCTTAAAACCGAAAATTTCAGAACAATTGCAGCAGCTCTACCACCTAAATTATTCTACTTGCCCAAAAGTATAATCAATTTTACGAAGATTAACTCATTTGAAAAAAAAAAAAAAAAAGAAATTGGTATTTACAAAATGTTAGAAAAAAGCTAAATATATAGAATCACCGTTTGATAACAGATTTAGGAAACTCACTTATACCATATTTTTCTGTCGTGTATCAGAACAAATATTAAATATACCAATCACAACGGAAAATAAAAAATAAATGATTGATTGAATATTTTTACGAATCTTAATAACAGATTTTCATTGAAAAAATAATTGTCTGTAATTTTTCTCTTCTCTACTTTAGTGACTTAGATTTAATTAAGTTCCAAATTTAGTTTACTATGTATAAATATAATTACATACATATATTTAGTCATTTAGTTCTTATTTTTAGCCAAGTTTATTCCATACTTCTTTTATTCTTTATATATTTATTACCTTGATTATTATTTATTTATTAGTTTCATATTATTTGTAAATTATTACCACTATCATTCTTATCATTAGTTTTATAATAAACTATATAATCATATAATTATACATATTAACACATTTTATTACATTTATTAGTTTTATTTCATTATTGTATTTTGTAGTAGTATTTATTTATACGTATATATAATAGAATATATTTTTCCCCCTTCATTTGTTGACTTTATTAAATTAGGTATATTTTTTTTAGTTTGTCTTTTTAGCTGTGTTTTTGTTTTATATATTAAATCGTTTGTTTTAGTTTTGGAAATAGTTTTAAATTCTGTAGTTATACTTTATAAACCATTGCAGCATCCACAACGTCTGAATTATTAAGATTGTTACAAATAAATACTTAATATTTTTAATTTTTATGTGTTATTTTGGCAACGACCGATAAATACTATACTGAATAAAAATAAATTTTAAAAACAATAAAGACAAATTCTTATTTTATTATAGTTTACCTACGCCAATTATATTCATATTATAAGAAAGATCTAATCATACACCAAAGGTGATCACATCACTTGTATATGTTTAGACGTGTTATATCATTTGTTGACTACTAAAGTTATTCTCATTGCCAGAAACTTTTAAAATTAGGATATCTTAACGGATTGGTCGGACCATGTTGTTAAACTTTGCTGGATAAATAACAAAAAAAACCTAAATGTTTATTTAGATGTAAATAAATATATACATAATAATATTCAAAAATAATATCTCTTGTAAGAAGATTCGTAATTATTTTTTTTCTTTTAAAAACCAACTTAATAACAAAAAGTATAATATATCATAAAATAAAATAATCAATTGCGAAAATAAAGTCTATCATAGAATGGTATAGTTGGTGATAATATATATATATATTGTTCGTTTCTTAATTTATATTTATATATATGTATCACCAGATTTCTATTTTGATTTTTCCACAGTCCTTTTATTTCGTTAGTTTTGTATTTCATATTCTTACACGAAATAAAACCTTCTTCTGTTATTACTGGTCTTAACTTAAAGGATTTCTATTATGTTTTTGCACTGTTTTGTTTTAATCATTCCTTACCGTACGCCTGGTTAGAATATATGTCTTCCCTTTCATTCAAGTTTTAATAAACACATAATTGATAAGTCAATAATAATATAAAATGATAATATCATAAAACATATAATAGTGTTTTATTCCATAAACAATAACTGAATAACTTCACAAACGTTAAGTATTGTCATCGTAGATTCGTGTAAAACTGTTTCAAGCTGATGATATCCTTGATTTCCGTAATTGGAGAGCTTAGTGAATTTATTCTTTATATTTTCCTCAGAATCTTCTTTATACTATCCTTTATTTGACAGTTCAGTAAGAATTTCCATAATTATCGTTACTTATTATTTAATGTTGAAGTGGATAAAACATGTCTTATTCTAAATTGATTTCGTCATGTTTTAATTTATTTGGAACATCATAAAGTTTTCTCAGTTATTTTAAAATTTATCGTTTATGCCTATGTTATTTATATTCGCGATTATTATTGTTTTGTTGGATCGGATTATTTATAGATGCTAAATGGTTATCTTTAAAAATATCTGCCTTACAGACAGTACATTATTTAATTTCTATGTACTTCGATCTTTTTTTATCCCAAAAAATATATAAATAAAAGAAAATAACACATTTTATATATATTTTTTTAAAGTTATAAATATACTTGTATATAGATGGTCAATAATTTAACTTGTACTATAAATATTAATATAATTTATACTGTTAACTTATATTTATTTTCTAATGTTTCATCTGTATATAATATTTCAAAATAAATAATTAGGTGGTGAATTATTAGTTCCTTTACAATTCACAACTTAATTTATAAATGATAAAATTTCCATTAAAAAAGAACAAGAAAATATGAAATTCCAAATTTTATATTGGTAATCTATTTTTATCTGTTTTTTTTTTTTTTAATTTTATTTTTGTATGGATTTATTAGAAAATTATTGAAATCAATAGTGTAGATGTACTCTATACTTCAACAACAGCAGTAACAGTGAAACATAATAACTGTATTACGTTACCTAAAAAATGGTTGAAGTTTTTTTTTTTGAGATGACTGTGAACTGGAACAATTGAACTAATTATTTTTGTCCCATAATTTTCTTTTTTTACATACATATGCAGTTGTAATATAAGTCATCATGATTTATTCTATCACATTAGATATCAATGGACACTTATGAGCTGATTCTACTGATATTAATTTATGTTAGGGAGACTTCTGAAACACTTGAGGTATTATTTATGAAGATTATTTTTTGTCTTTTCTGTGTTGTAGTTTTGCATTTAGAATCATTTCTCAATTGTTCCTGTTACATATTATAACAGTATCTTTAGTCAAAGATATAACTTCCAGATAATGTTATATAAATTTGATTGTTAGAGCTACCTAAATTTTTTTTTTTCCACAAATGTTCTGTCTACCGCCAGGAAAAAAAATATTGCTAAAAAAAAGTACCAAAATATTTTATTTATTTAAAACCTCAAGAAAATGGTCTGTGTATTGCCTAATATAGAAAATTAACTGTAATGATTGAGATTACTAACGAAATATGCAGTCCAATTTACTTGAATAATATGAAAACTAATGATTAGAGCTAAACATTTCTGATACAAAAGTAAAGAATTATATTTGTTTTTGACAAAATAGTACATTTAAGTTCAAACCCTCGCAGGGTGGAGCTATCTCTTTTAGATAGAAAACTTTTCGAATCAAAACCTCCCAGATTTCGAGGCCTTGGATAGTTAGAATAAAAAAATCTAATGAAAAATTTGTCTGCCGTTCACCATATACCGACCGCTGTATATTAAGATCTACTGGTTTTTCTTATCTGGCGGCTTTTCTCCAAAACTCACTAGGGCATTTTTTTTTGAGGTTTGCACCAATGTTACTATTCACCCAGAGATGATTCTCGAAATTCATCTTTAACGTTTTCGTTTCAGAATGGTGACAGATTAGATATTCAGATTAGATATCAGTGATAGATAGCTACGGTCATATATAAAGATTGAGGAAAAAATCCCCAGTATATTCTTTATAATTCTTGATTGCTGTACTACTGCTCGCATAGATCTTAATTGGACCGCTATTAGTGAAGATACAGCAGTCGTAAATGGGTATACCGATTTAGTTTATTTTTTTCGTTTCGGTCACTCCTCCCCAAAACCTAGATGATACCTCTGTACTAAATCAGGGACAAAAAGAGCAGTTATAGTGAAACATGTTTTTCTATAGACTGTAGCGTCAAAACTGCTTTGACGATTTTTATGGAATTCAGCTCAAGTTTTCTCCCTCACTTCTAAACAAATAAATGTATATTACGTCTCCAAGAAAGAGCTGGAAAGAGAGTTACGGCGAAAAGTAAATTTTATTTGCTTTTAACTTCGAATTATGAAAAATTCTAAGTCTATCACATAAAATTTAATATAAATATAAGTAGATGGTCAGCTTTGAACAGCCCTGATGAAGCCCTGCAAAGTGGGGCGAAACGTCGGACATTAAAATAGTTTTAAACTATTTGTTCTTCTTTTTTTGACCGCAACCCTGACCATCTACTTACATTTAAATCTTTACGGTCAACTATATATAAAATAAAAAAAAAAAAAAAAAATGATCTAAATCAGACAAATATTAGCGAAGATGTGGTGTATTTTAAAGTTGTTAGTGATTTTCTTAGTATACCTAGGAAAATCTGTTGATTTATGTTTAATTTTACATGGTTCGAAAACTACACATTTCTCGGCGCATTCTAGGAGGTCGTTTTAAAGATAATTTAATTGCCTACAAAAGATTATATATAGGACCGGAGTGTTAAGGCACTTTCCTTCTAACCCCAAAGATTCGGATTTGAATCCGGCTGTGAAAGATAATTATTTATTCTGTTAGTATAGTCGAGAGTCAACCCTATTCGGTTCGGGAGCAATCCGGAGTCCATCCAGCCTCATAAAGTGGGTACCCATCATTGGGGAAAAAATTGGTGGTCGAGTGTTTGACCAAATTACCTTATTGCACAACTGTAGGTCTAGTAACGGTACTTCATTACAAAGTACTGAACCTCCTGACCCTTCACGGGTTGTAACTATTTCTTTTACCGTTAATGATGTTTTGTGGATCAGTCAATAATGCAATTTTTTAAGTTTGTCCCCTAATTTATTTCTGAACAATTTATAAAATCAAAAATACTTACGAATAGAAATTCAATCATATAAAACACAAGCAAGTAAATAAAACAGCTAAAGTCAGTAAGAAAAAGTCAATATTGAAAATGAAAAGTGGTTCGTGAACCTCGAATTTTTTTAACCGATGTAAAATTGTTCTAGTCCCTTAACCCTAAACATTTTATACATTAGGAACTGAAAAAGTTACTCGTAGCTCCCGTATTATTGTTATAGAATTTATTATTCAAAATAGCGCAGAAGAGAAGGAACGGAATAAAATGAGAGGTAAATATAATAACTAAATATAAAGAAAATACAAACAATAACAACAGTAACACTAAGACACATTCTAACACTAAAAAAGTGTACAGAACCACAAATTAGTCTTTAAAAACACATAATAATAACAAAAACAGATACAACGAACACAACTGTCGCTATAACCAAAGAGGTATCCTTAAAAAAAATAAATACGGTACATTAGTAAACGACGAACAAACATACAAAAAACTAAGTACAAATCGTCAATGTTAGCAAAGATTGTATTGAACTTATGATAAGAAAAGTCACTTAAGTGGACACAAAAGATATTTTTATTTAAATTTAAAAAAAAATTGTTAATGTTAAAAAATTAATAAAATATATTTTATAGATAAGAACTACGCTAAACATTTTTCACCTAATCTATTCTGCGAAATAATATTTATAAATAAAATTACATAACATAAAGAAATATTGATTTTTTGACAAATGTCTCAACCTGTGCGCCTGTCCTGAATTAAAGGATGTTAATATAATTTTACACTTGACGCAACGAAGAAATGATATCATCAATATGAAATAGCTTATTCTCCATGTTGTTGTAAAACTGAGTTGTTATGTTACTTATTTTCAAGATTGATAGATTTATTTATTGATAGATATTACAATCTGCCACACAGTTGTGGGCAATAGGTAATATTGATAAATGATCTCATACATACTAAAATAAAAAAAAAAAAAAAAATAAGTAAAATAAAATAAAAAACTCTTAAAATATATACAAACAAAAGGTATTATGTTACTAAAGGACTTGATTTTTGCTAAGGTGTTAGAAAATACCTCTTGAAAATTACAACTAATGTCAAGTAAGTAAGATAAGGTATGACTTTCGTGAGAAAATCAGTATGAATCCAGCAGGATAACAGCCTTATATCGGCGTACTTTGAGCACTATTAGGTTGCATCTCATGCAACGACAAACCTCCCTCCTCTAAACTCATTCGCAAAACTAAATCATAAAAGATCCACCGATAGTTGGGCAGCATTCTAGTGAGTGGTTCTTTCTCTTGCACAACGTAACATTGCAATAAACGTGACACTTCTTAAGAGGCTACAATACTATAATTCGAGATGTATCAGTTTCATTAATTAACCTTCAATCGAAGTGGATTAATTTCTTTGCGAATTCAACTTTATCAAAAGATTAATTAACCAACTAATAATAACCAATAGAATCAAGCGCATTTTTTTTTTTTTTTAATATCTGTGTATGATTTTTTTTTTTCCCAGTAATGGTCGAGGGAGCTTATTGGTTCAAAAGTTGATTGATTTTGCCATAATTCACATTTACAGTCTTCGATATATTTCTTCGTTATTCTTCATACATCTTAAAAATGCAAATAGGCTCTAGAAAGCTTACAAACCAGTTGAAATCGAACAAAGAAACAATAACCTATTTCTGTGACGAGTGAATGCGAGAAAGTTTGAGATGACTGATGCCTTTTCCATAAAGCGGCTGTAAAAGTTGTTTTATGTAGATACCGTAACAGCAAGACCACCCCGAGATTTATTTTAGCTTTCATAAATAAAAAAAGTGATTTATACTTCGATATATCACTAAGTTCTAATGTATTTATTGTCCTATTCTTCTTTTCTTACATATGACCAAGTGAAAAGAATTTGTTTTTTCTTTTTCTTAAAATAATAAAAAAATTGACCCAGAAAGATCAATGGCTGAAAATGTTCTTTTTTGGACTTAGCAGACGGAAATGAATCGATCTATTGAAAAATATTCATTGCAAATTCGATCTAATTACGGTAGTTTCCTTTGGTAATAATAGAGGTAGGAAAGTGAAAGGCGTGGATGTACTTGTTTGAATTACGAAAAGCCTGCCGAATCTTTCTTTGTCTCTTGTTTATTGTAGGTTTTGCACTACTGATGTTCATAGTGTTCATATACAATTAAATGGTTTATTTATACATTTAAAATGATATTTAATGATTTGATACATTTGAGCTTGCTTATATATTAAAACCAAACTAATGATTGGCTTTATATCTTATCTGTTGGAGATCTGTACGGGCTTATCGATTGGTGCTAATCGAGATTAAGGCTTACCATTTAGTACTTGATTCACGTCTGTGAGTCCACGTTTCTCCTTGGGATTGGGGCCAATGACGGCCAGCCAATTTAGTCTATCTCCCCCCTTCGAATTTTTTCAAGTCATCGTACGTACATACCTAAAATTTGCTACTACTATTGTTTTTATTAATAGGTATTATTACTTTAATTTAATCAAATGGTCGGTTTTTGTTGAGATCAAATGTTCCGTACTTTAATTATTTTTTAAAAATCTTAAACCAGTATGTGAATAGTAAAATCCGCCCAGATTTAAAAAAAAATATTACCTGGTTTATCGTCGTTAGCAGTTGTTTTGCAGTAAATCAGGTTCAATTTTCCCATTCACGCATTACCTTACTTCTATATATCTGTAGAACATTTCTGAAGTATAAAAAATCTTTTTAAACTCTCTTCACGCCTCTACCACGTTCGACTATGTTGCAGACTAGATATCTATTTTTAATTAAGAAAAAAAAATCAATATGGGGATATTTATTTTCACATCAAGGATTACGTCTTAAATATTAGTACATTATTAATCATTGAACATTTTACTAATTCAGGAATCATATGATGGCAATGAGAGCAAAATCATTCTATTCCACTACACGGTTTGGACTATTTTCGCTAGTTGCATTTCATTTTGGCTAAAATAGAGTTATTTGGATAGGCCAAGTGCTTCTATCTACAAAAATATTTAAAAAAATACATGATACCACGTTAGCAGATGCATCAAAAATCAATATTATACTTTATATGAACAAAAAAATCAATATTATACTTTATATGAACAAAAAAAATCAATATTGGTGTCACATGGCGAGGTCAGAAAAAAGAATGCTCCTGGCGAAAACGAAGAAAAGTACCGAGTTGTAATAGACTATTGGAAGCTCACGGAAAATACGGTTGATGAGAAGTACCCTATTCCGATGTCTGAAGACATTCTGGCGTTTAAAATTTTTAGCAAATGAGACTTAAAGGCTGGGTACCATCAAATTAAACTGAACTTCAGGGAAGAGCATAAGACCGCATTCACATTTGAACGAGGCCATTATGAATTTACAAGAATGCTGTTTGGTCTCGAAAATGCTCCCGTAACATTTTAGAAGCTCATATTTTACATACGTTATATTTATATATATGTCCGGTAATGACAACGTGGTTGCAGACTGGCTCTCCAGGGCAATGATGGTAAACACAATAAAAAAGATATTCAGGGAGAATCATCTAGGGATATGAGACAGTTCATGAGAAAGTGGACCCTGGAAGAGAAACAACTACTAGGCACATAAGAATTGGGAAACTGAATAGAGGCAACCGAAGAAGAAGACTGTTTATGAAAAACGGCACCGAATTATATGGAAAACAAGAACATCGGGGAAACTGAAGATCGAAATACGGCTTTTAACAAATTAAAAGAAAAATTAGTGCTGCCTCTTGGCAAGTAAGACCCGTTGTTGGCATTACCTGTGGTTTAAACCCGAAAGTTATACCTACCTACCGCACCACTTAGCGATTAAAGTGGGAACGGTTTTAGCCTCTCTAAGAATGAAAGAAAATAGACGGGAGAAGTTACCGGTCACGCGACAATAGCTAAAGTGGTAGAAAACGAGTTACTAATACTACAATTCTGCTCACCACTACTAGATAAAACAACCGCTCTAGACAACAAGATTAGTTACCTACACCCAAAGTTAGAGGATTTAGTGGAAACCCCAGGAGATTATCTGCCCTATTTCACTGACAGATCGAGAATGGATTCGACAGGACTAACGGGCGCAGAGGTTTACATAGAAAAATTAGGCATAGAACTAAGCTTTAGACAAACATTCGATTGTCTTTGAGGCAGAAATGTTTGCCATCTTGTTAGCAGCTTTATGACCTAAAGTCACTAGCTGTGAAAGGATTGACATCACCATCTTTTCAGATAGTCTGTCTGCCCTTCAAGCTTTCCAGTCACCTAGGGTCAACCCTACATTGGTAAGAGAGTGTAAAAAAGCCTTAGAATCATTAGCATGCTTAAACAAGTTTCAGCTAGTGTGGCTCCTAGGACATAAGGGAATCATAGGTAATTGCAGACTTAAAAGACATCTTAAGATATGTGGAGTTGTTGATGATGAAACCTGGTGCTTATGCGGACAGTGTTAAGTATGCATAACTAAGATATAGGCTTTGATAGAATCACAGGAAATGAGGCTTCCTCTATAGATTGGGCGTTCCTTTTAAATTTCATTAGAAAGTCAAAAAGATTCGATATAGGAATAATTCCTCGATAGAGGAATAAGATACATAAAAGAGCCATTCAATTGGTTTGTATTGGGGATGGGAAAAGGACCAATAGGCCCACTTGCCGGACTTGTTCCCCTCATCATTAACAGTAGCAAATACGGCAGCAGCAGCATCAGTGTCAGTATCATCAGGTATCATCAGCACCATCTGGTCACAACTTAGCGTCAGAGATGACCAAATCTAAAAAGCACTAGAAGATGAATTGAAGGCTGGACATACCCATCATCTATACGTGCACGTCCCATCATCAATGCTGTGGTTTGGGAGAAGATTCGGCGTCTTTGGCAGACGGAACAGATTGGGGTCGACCGGATGTTCATACGAGGTATGATGATGGTGGAGACACTCTGTGACGAGGAGCGCCAAAGGGAGATGACACTCGCATATCACTAGGAAAAGACAAGCCATAGAGGACTGAACGATACCCTACAGGCATTGCACCCTCGATACTTCTGGT
This sequence comes from Halyomorpha halys, assembly GCF_000696795.3. Classification (NCBI taxonomy): domain Eukaryota; kingdom Metazoa; phylum Arthropoda; class Insecta; order Hemiptera; family Pentatomidae; genus Halyomorpha; species Halyomorpha halys. The sequence goes on along the minus strand of NW_027108878.1, from coordinate 347,443 downwards.
GGGGTATAGTGCATTATTCAAGAAACCATCGTAGCTGTGACTGATGCCTGAGTGCGTTATACGATATACACCCACCACAAGCGACACAGGAAGAGCGCCCACTGCAGAAGCACCGCTCAGTGATCTTCAGGCGTATTCGTTTACATGGAAGGGATTCAAGTGGGTCACAGTGGTCGGCGCATTTAGCAAATTAGCAATGGTGTACCCAGTGAAAGAGAGGTCGGCAGAAGCAGTGTTAAGAGTCCTACGAACATGGTTCTAGTTTTACGGCGTACCAAATAGAATCAAAGAGAATTTGACAACGCGGGTGGCAGGGAAGAAATTAAAGTCTTGGAGGTAGTGTGGCACCTTAACACCCCGGGACATCCAAAGAGCCAAGGAGGGATTTAAAAGCTCCACAGCACTCTCTGGTTGATGATTCACCCGAATCAGTTGGAAAACGAGGTAGAACCGGATGAAGCGATGGAACGAGCAATCGTGGCATGCAATCATTCTATGCACTCGGTTACCGGGGTTTTCCCATTATTTTCGAGATTATTTTTGGGCTGCGAGGACGTCTTAGGGATTATCGAGGTACAGCAATGGAGGAGAGCAATATCACCGTTAATTGTATGGCGCAGAGAAAGATGTGGGCAAAAGTAAGGAACAAAATTGAGAAGGAGAAACGTAGAAGTGAGGCACGACACAATATCAGTGTCCGTGATTTGATGGACCAGCTTAAAATTGGGACGGTGGTGAACAAATAGGGGGAAAGAGCTTCAGAGGTGCGAAGGCCCATTCAGAGTGGTCACCATTAGAGAGCATAACGTTGTCACTATATACAGTGTAAAAGAACCAAGAGAGCATAGAACTGTTCATATTGAACAGTTAAAGCTCCCTGCAATGGTGGTGTGATAACAGCCTGAAGAGCCCTCATTTCTCTTCTGAAGGGCAATATTGTACAATTTGTTTTTTTTCTGTTTATTTTAGGGACTTAATAACAAGTTATGATTGTAAATATCAGTGAAAAGGTAGATTCCTCTGAAATTGTATTTTTTTTCTTTCTTTTGTATACTGAGAGCTGTTTTTTCCCCCATCGTTTTTATTGTTTTTGTATGTATCACTTTTATTGTATTGCAATTTATTTGTATCTATCTTTTTCTATTGTACATAATTGGGTTTACGAGGATAGTTTGTAAACTGGCGGGGAGGAGGGGGAGAGGAGTTACAGTCAAGTGTAACTCCAATATCAGCTGATTGAATCGATCAGCTGATTTGAATGTATGTATAGAGCCGAACTGGACTCAATAAAGATCATTCTTTGAGTAACAACAGAGTTGGTCATTTCTTTCTCCCTTTTTTCTTTTTTAGAGTTAGTGCTCACAGAAGTTTAACTTATACATAAAAATAAATTTTATTATATATTATATATTAACTAACATTAGGTTATTAAGTGAGGATAACATATCCTCGATTTTATAATTTATTATCATAATTTCGCAATGGAATGCGAATAATCTCTACAATGCGACATTTACGAATGCGTTCTGCCATATCATTTCCTTGACCAGCGTGGTAATTAATGTTTTCCTTGTAGGTTTGCATAAGTAGTTTACATTGTACGGGAAAGTGATTACCAAACCTGGAAGGAAGGTTTTCCACATATATCGACCAACGCTGACGGTTTCTCTTCAGGGAAAGTGTCTCCAATCTGCTTCTGCCTCATTTATCATTAACCACTATCGACTCACTGCATTTTGCCCGCTAAATGAGCTTTTTTTCTTTAAAAAAAGATGTATAATTATGGTACTTATAACGTTTTGCAAATGTCTTTTTTAAATGTTGGGTATAACGGGATTTCTCCTAATATAATGCTCTAATTGTAAAAGCTTGTCAGAATTGATTATTTCATAGGGAGTTCAAAGTTTTTCGATTAAAATGAAAAAAAATTCGTTCTTTATAAAATCACAAAAGTTTGTAGATTTTTCACCGGCCTATTTTCAATTCAACCTATCATTGATAGTAGATCTTTCATGGAGAAGTTTCCCGATTTGATACATCTAAGATATCTTTATTCCGTCAATCCTCCTGGTTTCAATCATTTATCTGTTGAGCAAACCTCTATAAAATTCAAAATCTGCTAGAAACAATTATCAATTTTAAGTAAGATTGTCTGTTAAAAGTTTATGACAATGAAAATAAGTTCAGAAGTCAATAAATAATATAATAAGAGGTACATAAAAATATACTAGTGATGTGATCACCTTTGATGTAATACTTATTATTTCTTATAATATGAATATAATGGATGTAGGTACACCACAAAAAATAAGAATTTGTCTTCATTTCAAATTAAAATAATTTTATTTTGCCCTAAATTGCACGTTTTATACTTTTTGGACAAAATTGTGTTCTGTTTGACAAAATTTCTCGTTTTACTGATATTGGTGTATGTACGACAATATTTATTCATCTTATTAATTTTTTTGTTATTTAATTTATAGTTTAAAATTGACAAATTTGAAGTAAAGTAATGGGTTGATTAACACATCGGCAGTCGAATTTGAAAAAAAAAATTATTGGAAATTAAAAAAAAATATTTGCCTGAAAGAATATTTTTAAATGGTCCTTTCTACAGAGGGCCTTCTATATTTTTCTAAGACATAAAATTGATGTAGTTCTAAGAAGTTGAAAAATTTAATTCCAGCCTTCATGATAAATCATTTAATTAATATTAAATCATTTAATGAAATTAGCTTCGTTACAGCTCTTCAACAGTATGGACAAAATTTAAAGTTTTTAATTAGAGTAGTTTAGTTTTTTATGTATGTTGATATAAATCTTGGGAGCATATAGCGAGTTTAATTTTATTCAAGCAAGGTAAGCTGTCTATGCATTAATATTATAAATTAAAGTATGAAATTGATGATTATCTCAGGATTTGGGTGTTTTATCCACGTATTGAATTTTTACTGCACGATTTTGGGTTTTTTATTGAAGGTTTATTGGATTTTTTTGCAGTAAAAATCTGTTTTCTAGTTATGAAAATGATACTTTGAATCAGAAAAAAAATCACTATTTAAGATATATTTTATTTCGTGTTCCAAACACGAATAAAAATGTCCTATGACGAATTAATAAAAATTAATAATACCACTTTTTAGTTTTTAGTTTTATATATATTAAAGATACATTCTTTATCACATCCCTAACCACTGTCGTGAATACTGTTATAGATACCATTTAGTAAAATACTAGACATGATGAAGATAATTAAGGCGTTCGGTCGTAAAACATGGTGACTGACAAACTTTTTACAAGTTATAAAATTCACCTTAAAAAATCCGGTGATACAAAAAACTTCAGTTGATAAAAAATGTCAGTAACTCCCGCTCTTATGACCGAATTCCTCAATTGTTCATGTTGTCAATGCATGTCTCTTGTATTATTTATTGACAACCAGGATATCCACTGTGGAGTCTATTTTTTAGTATAAGCAGATAAAAAGAACAGAGTATTGTAAACTTCATAACTTTACTTATATTGCAGATCGTTAATCAATAGTATATCATCAGTCAAACATTATTTAAGTTTTACGTCTTCAATTTCTGAGTGATTGTTATTTCATGTTTCTGAATGGCAGGAGATGTAAATCCTGTTATTGTATAGTGTTATTTTACATATGTTCACCTTGACTGATATAGTAATGAATTTGTCGATACCTGAATGGGTGAAACTCTGGCTATTTAAATGAAGTATTTGAGTAGGGATTACTGTCTTTTTATCTGCTTATATTCCAATCAAAGGTAGTTCAAATTATTTTTTTTCAATCAAGCCATTTTTAAAATAACTGTTTAATGAGAATTTCTTCTCTTCTCTTGGCGTAAATAATAAAATGATGATTGATTAAACTACGGAGAAAGTTTCAAAGAAAGTAGCTCTACTGGACCTAGCGTAACATCTTTCTTAGTGCCCAAAGATGTCAGCTAAGCCATAATTTTTTCAAAGTCCATTTCTCTTCTATCCCTTAATTTATCAGTGTCAATTTTTGCCATATAAGTTATATTAATTTTAATTAAAGATTTTAATTTCTTTTATTTTAGAAGTAAATAAAATTATAAGATATTTATTTAATACTGTTGCAGAGGCTTGGGTAGGGAGTAGTAGATTAATGACACAATAAGATTGTTGGTAATCTGCTGAAATGCTATTCCAATTTAAAAGGTAACTGGAATGATGGTTTATCTACATGACATTAGATTATAACTGAAAGATTACTCAACACTTCAGTTTCTTAAGTAGCAGTTAATATCAAACCGGTCAACCTTTCGCAAAATGAGGCATCCTCAAAGTAGGTATTCAATTAATCAGGGGTACCCAAACGCCGGGGATGCCGCAAGCGTACACCAGTAGTGTTATACTATAATAATAAAAATTATCTATAATTAAAGTTGTGAGTATACAAGGCATTCCAGAATTTACTGTGCACTGTTGTTTTTTATATTTCTGCATACTCTTCAACTCTTAGGATAATTGTATATATTTTTTCTAGCTCGACAAGGGTGCACCGAAATTTATTTTATTAAAAAAGGGTGCCATGGTGAAAAAAAAATTAGGGATTGCTGCACTGCCACATTGATGTGAACTAAAGAACTTGACATTTTATAACTGTTCTATGAGGGACTCTTGATTTTATTTATAATAAAAATAATGGTCCATTAAGTAATTCTGTAATAATTTATTCTTCTTATTCTGTTGGAAATTATCATATTTTTTCTCTCTTGTTTTCGTTCTCCCTAATAATTATTATTTTTTATTTTTTCATAGCCGTCACCTCATTATTTTTTTAATTTACTCTAATGCTCTATAGACTCCAAATGTTTTTATTTGGAAGCTGTATTATCCTGTTATTGAACTCTATTTCTATTCCAAAGGGTCAAGTCACAGATTAAATAAATTATATTATTATTATTAAAAAAAGTGAATCCTAATTTCCATCTATTACAAACCAACGTACTAGAACTATTGACAGCCCTCTAATATATTGTTGAGCAGATCCAATAAGTAGATCCTCGAAGTTGAATTTTGTAATAAAATAAATTAGCTGATAAATTCTTGGTGTAATTAATCCAGTATAGATACGGAATGTGGACATTTCGACATAAATTACTTATTCAACATTATCTTTTGCATTAACCTGATTAATGTATATTTATTAGGTTTAATAGCTAAACCGTCACTGAAATTAATAATTAATTAGTTCATGGCTTCTCTTCCCTTCGCCCTAAAACGTTATGACTGGAGACGGGATTTTCGTGCATTACACCTTTTTTTCCCTAGCTTCAAATATCACCAAACCTCGACACAAGTTCAAATCATGGAAAAGACATTAAAAAAATTGATTTTATTTTGCACGAAACTGCACGTTTTGAGGTTTTCCAAAATATTACACGTTTTTAGTTTTTTTTTTTGTTTTTTTTTAGCTCAAAATTGCATGTTTTATTTTTTGGGGGCTAAATGTTTATTTATGTTGCATACAGTTTAATGATTGAACTAAATTTCTCATTATATACACATAAAATGTATATAATAATAATAATGTGGACCGTGACTCGTGAAGGGCCAGGGGTTCAGTACTTAGGATTATTATTATTATTATTACACACTAAAGGGATGGGAAACCCTTTCTCAACTCGACCCATTTGGATATTTTATGAGTTTATCCCTTAATTGTCTTGAGATGCCATAGAAAGAAGCACACTAGGTCTTTTGGGTTAATTCTAGTGATGTCTTCAGGTTTAGTTATTGCCTATAAATTACATACAAGAAATCTGTAAAAGGTAAGGGCTTCACATTCAGATAGGATATGCTGAGTATATTCTTTATCCTCTCAGCACAGACCGCATAATGTTGAGATGATATTTAAAGGAACATGACCCGTCAGGAGACCTGTTATTGCTCTCAGCTCAGTTCTTTCCAGACTTAGGTAAATTTCACCTTTGGCTTTGACCCGTTCATGAAGAGATTGTTTCATGCCAGCTTCTTCTTCCCTATTTCCGAGGAATTAATTTCATTCCTTGTTGCACTACTAGATGTACAGTACAGTAAGCTTTAGGGATAAATACTTTTTTTTTGGCCCTTTCTTGCATATTCATCGGCTATTGCATTCCCTTATATCCTGCTTGTCTTGGTGTCTACATTAAAGTAAGCTTGTTGCTTTTGGCAAGTTGTATTTGGACATCGAGGCAATTACATACTATCAATGAAGTTTTACCTTCAGGGCTCTAATTGTATCCCAAACTCTCCAATCCCATAGCAAAGCCTTCGAAGGGCTGTGTCGTAATTAGAGGACTAAAATAAATTCCAACAAATCCCATCAAATCGTCCTAAGCCTATCAAATGCCCTACAGCTTTCTTTAATAATGTTGCTCTTACCCCTGTCCTACAGATTCGCTATCTTGGACTACATCTGAACAAACGACTAACCTGGACTCCTCACACAAGACTGAAAAGAAAGGAAACTGCACTTTTCTATTAATACTATTACAGCACTTTCTAGACAAACGGTAATAAGGCCAATCTGAACGTACGGAGTTGAACTTTGGGGCTTCACTAAACCTTCGAATTTTATTCGTATCCAATCCTTACAATTCAAAATCCTTCGTAAAATCCTCAATGCTCCTTACTTTGTTACAATTAAAATCATACATAAAGACTTAATGTTCCCTATGTAACCGATTTAGCCCGAACAAGATATCTCTCCTTCCATTGTAAACTCCCTAACCACTCAAATCTTCTAGTTTCTAACCTTGCATCCTCTTCCATTCCTGACCATTCGCCGAGGCCCCTAAAAATAAGATGGCCACAGGACCTGCTAGTGTAGAAATGTCATTGGAGTGCTACCAATGGGTATTTCCCTACCCGCCTGTATCACTCCATTCTAACCGAGATCAAATTTACTGAATGTATTATGTTGTACAGTAGTAAATAGCACTAAATATATTAAATACAAAAATAACCGTTAGGACTCTTCTTTAGGTTTACGAGCCTCTATCTTTACATTATGCATCTCTGTTTCAAAGACGATTAGGTAAGATCCCATTGGAAGGGTCTTTTTGCATTCCATATGCACCCGTTTGTGATAATATGTAAATTTATTGTTTATTTCTTGTTATTAGAAATGTCAGTTATAACTTTTTTAGAGAGAAATTTTGAATTATTCGATAATATGATGCTAAATGAGATTGTTTTATTACTATAAAAATATGATAAATATTTATAAATCTTCGATATTTTCGTCATTGGAAAAATATCCATTCAATCCTTGTTGGTTATCTTTTGCTACTTGTTTTTGTGTTTGATATTGAAATTACGACTTTTGTTTGTAATGTTGAAATTTGTTTGAAAAATTATGTATTGGTTGTTGATTAATGTTGAAAAATTATTTGCAAGGTTGTTACTAAAAACGATTTCAGTGATATTTTTAATAGGTTTTATATCATTGTTGATAATTATTCTTGAAGCATCCGGAATATTTATATAAACATAGATAACCTCTGTGTTTCTTTTGTTAAGAAGCGCGATGGTTGTTTGGTTATAAAAGCAGATAGCCAAACTTAATAATGTTTGTTCTTATTATCAAACTATTCGTATTGTCGGCTTTGTTATTATTTCCCCTGAGATAATTGAGGGGGTGCAAGATTTTACAGTCTTATTTTAATATTTAAAAGATTATAGTAATATAATAAAAATTACTATTGAAAGTCTTGTTCGTAAAGTAAATCAATATTTCTGTAAATGAATCCTAGGGCTGGGAAAGTAGATGGAAATCGTAATATTAGTAATAGTAAAGTAGTGTAGTACAGTACTCAGACCATCATAAAGTTACAACTTTCACTCTAATTTCTTAGACTGGGAACCTTGTATAAATGAATATTTATTCATAAAAATGTTGGAAACAAGAAAAAATAATTTGATTAATTATGTGAACCAGCAACTTTAAAGTAGGAGTTGTGACCATTAAGGATTATACTCGTGTTTTATATCAAGCTATATTTTATTTTATCACTATAAAGAAAAATGAATAACAAGTAAACCAACCACAATAATTTTACTAATCAGCAATATGACCAAAAATATTCTGAAAAGCAAATAAATCAAGAAAAAAGATCAACATCGCTTGAAAAGATTTAGTTTAGGGAGTCTGTTTCCGCATGATATATTCAATGTTGACATGATACAACTTTTATAAAACAGCAGGTTTTATAAAACAGCTAGTCTCCAACAATGGAAGCTTTGTCAAATCCATTACTTTGACATTTTGGAAACCTGAGGTTTCCAGATTCGATGTATCATATTACGAACCAAGAAATAGAAGAAAATTTATGTATTTAATTATTATAAAAAAATTACACCCTAATATTTAAATAGTTCTGGTATGTATACCAAAACATCACCATAATGTTGGATCATTTAATAAAAAACATCAAATCGTATTATTTTGCTGGTAAGAAGGTATGGTAAGAAATAAAATAAATTTAAAGAATCAGTATGAAATTAACCTAAATTATTGGTTATTTGGACGATTGTATTGCCTAAAAATGAACGATCGTTTCATTCTTCGTTGCTCTAAAACTAAACATTTCTGATGGTCTTAATTTTAATTATACGTTTTTTAGATTGTTTTGTTGTTCTTTGAATCATTAATTCCCTTGCTAGAAGAGATACAAGCATGGAATGAAGCTCTGGGCTGAAAACGATAATCAAATTGACCAAATCAAAATACATGGTTGTGTATAAAAGTTCTTCAAGGGAACAAGAAACTGTAAATTGTTAAGTTCAAGTATTGAACATGTTGATGTATACAAATATCTTAGAATCAAAATTACTTATGATGGTAGATTGGATTCCGACATAAATCAGCGCTTAAGGAAAGGAACGAATGTGTACCACCAATTCCGTAACGCCATAATCGGCAAAAGTTAATTGGCAATGAAAACAAAGGCGACTGTATTTAAACAAATAAACCTGCGCTGACCTATACAGCTGAAATTTGTCCTAAGTATTAAAAAATTTGAAAGTCGTAAAGCTAGCCTTTGGAAAGCTGACTGTAAAACAGGATTCGACTAAATGAGAACAATGAATAAGAGGAGAGGCAGGACTGGAACCGCTAACAGAAAATAACCATATAAAATAAATAACGTGGTTTGGCCATGTGCAAAGAATGGCAATCAATAGATTTCCAAATTTCATGGCCTGCGATTCTCCACCTGTATGCCAAACTTGCGGAACAGGACTTACTGTTAAGCAGATTTTGACTGAATACCAAGCATATAACTCCCTCAAATCTTTATATGATATATCTGCGGATCTCCATTCCATCTTGTAGAATAACAAACAAACCGTAGATAAACATAGAGTTTCTCCATCACTCCAAGCTCTACCAAATTTTACCACAGGTTCCCATATTGCAATAGTTTCACATTACAATATAATCGTAGCCATGAATCCGGATCATTGCTCCCGTACAAGGGTAGCCTTAGCTATTTCGGAAATTAAGCCAACAATGACCTATACGTGGTTGGTGCCATAAGATAATTTTTAAAAAAAAGTCTTACTTAATTTGACCATTTCCGTGGTTATTTTTTGTTCAACCTCTTTGAATGAGCAGTAATTTAATTTATCCTTTGTCACAAGTTGCATTTCCAACCACCCATTCATACATCTGCTTGCAAATGAAACATAGTTTTAAATTGATGTTGTTGATTGCTAAATGTTTCCGCACCTATTTTTTCCTACTTTCGGTATTTTTTACTTTGATAATATTTACTCATGTATATAACATAGATTGCAGTGTAGTATAGTATGATTTTTTCCTAAATCCCGCAAATTTCAGGTCACTGGTATCATTATGGTGACAGACTCAAGGAAAATTGAGAAAACTTTCTAGAAAATGTTCTTTTGAAAACAAGTGTGTCTTAACTTAATCCTATTATTCTTTTGTATTTGATTGTTGGACCGAAGTCATCTTGATGGATCCTGTTACCTCATTTGGTGGCTAGATATGCGAGTATTTCGTAACTACTCGATACCGCCCTGTTAGTTATGCCATTGTCATCGAGATACTCAAAAGCTCTTAGACATTGTCTATTGTAATGTATTTTCAATGCACAGGCGATGTTTATTTTTATTTCATAAAAAGTAATTATTTAAAAACTTTAAAAAATATTATTCAAAAAAATCCCAACATTTACAGCTTTCTTACTATTTCTATGTAGTTATCTATATTTCTTAGATTGAATGTAAAGGGAAATAATTTTGGACATGCGTATAAGAAATTTAGGTATAAAATTTCATAAAATTAATATTAAACCCTTCTACCACTTATCTACAACTCTCCTCTAACATTAAGACAAATGTGACAAGCTATTTTCGTAGTATAGCTGTCGCAAGAAAAATATGTATGCAATAACTCAAAAGACAATTGTAATAATATCAGATTCGTTGAGGTCTCTAAAAAGTTTGAGAAACATGTACCCTGAACATCCACTCATCATAAGAATACAATATTTTCACTTAAAACTAACTAAAACTATCAGAATAGAGTAAGTCCATAAATTTCATATGAGTCCCAAGCCACACTGGCCGAAGTGGACAATATAACTTCAGTTTTATACTTAAGAATTTATTCATAGATTATCACTCATGCTCACTTATACTCATGTTACACAGCAATGAAACCTATAAATCAGGGAAGTCTTTTGCTCAAAATACTGTTATACATGTAATTCTGAAGTAAGTAAACAGTTAGGCGATTGCTAAAACAATAATTAATTATAAATCAAAGGTTACAGAGCAACAATAGAAGTACTAAGTAAAATACATCAAAGTAGAAACACTATTCTACTTACCTGACAGAATAGAATAGAATAAAAGACCCTTTCTACATTTTTAATGAACTATCACAAAGTATTGATAATTGAAAAGATCTTTACAAAGTTATAATTATGAACCAAAGTTAATCATTTGAAAAAAACAAACATGTCTTATAACCATTGGAGAAGTTTGTCGGGGGGTGCGGTCAGCAAAGAACAACATAAATAAAAAAAACTAAATTTATTTATTTTATGCCGACGTTTCGACCTGAGTTTCAGGTCTTCATCAGGGCTATAAAACAAAAGAGATAACAACAACATTTAGAGCAACATACAATTGAAAAGAAATAGTATACAAACAAATTACAATCATACAAAATATTGAATTAAATCATAAATGATTAAAAATTGATAACTGATAATTGAATAGTACAAAAGTTTAATTGATTGATAATCGTGGAATTGTGCTATCTACACCTCATTTCTTATAACCTTCTTATAATAGTTCATCTCTCGCCCGCTAGGATCGCCCGAAGGCAGCAGCAGCACTGTCTGCTACATTATGACTATAATTTACATATAAACGCTGACGGACAGACTAAAACTAATCATTTTCGGGATCTTGAGCACGGCTTGTTTCAAAACATTTGCGATATCTAGTTGAATAATTTGAGCCATCAAAAATAACAATCAGCTGAGCCACTCGCACAATCGTCGGCCAGATTTTTCCTGATTGGGTAAAATTCATAAAAATCAAATTAACCGTAAGGGTGTTTTGCGAGTTACATGTTTATGACTACAAACGAACATACACCTTGGAAACAAAATTTGTTCCTTCGTTTCTAAAACGTAAATTTTCGATTCTGAAGTATTTCATTCCTTTTTGTAAGAATAAAAAGCCACCCTACCATCGGCAGTGAGAGAGCAATCGGGAATATATTTGCTTGATATAAATTTTACATACTTTTTTTCTGATCCAGATTGAAAACCGATTTGATGGCTTAAGGTAGATTGTATGTTGTGTCCTAGACTTCCTTAATTATTTATTCGCCTCAAAATACCGTTGACAAAGACAAACAACCCTTCTGAACCGTTTGTCATCACGATACTGGTTGATAACATAAGAATGATGAACGTTTACGTTTTACGTAATTTATCTTTATTTTGTTTTATGAAAGGTGTTGTTACCTATTAATTCAATTATATTTATTTTAAATACCAATAATTATTATAAGGAATAAATAATTATTAATAACCAATAAATTTTCGGTACACTAATTTTAAGTTCGATTTCAAAATTATAGAGAACGAGGTTCAAGAGACTAGCTTAGAGGGTGTGAGATCAAAGTCGTGCACCTGAGGTTAACAAACGGTACTTCATAATAAAGCCATTTGTCCTCGATGCTTATACTTACGCGGGTGTTCTTACTAAGTTAGAGAATATATAGTAAGTCTCGATAATATTCGAATATTTCTTACCGAAAATCATTTAACTAAACACAAGTCTTCTATTAATGACAGAAATATTGTTGTCCTTGCTAATTAGCAACTTGTGTGAGTTAATTATAGTTTTCATTAATTTTAATTCATTTTTTTTTTACTTTGACTCAAGTATGTATGAAGTATATAGTAGGTATGGGAAAGTATTGGGATCGTAAAATATTTATAATTCAAGTTCTTAATGGAAATACACGTTTTGAGGTCCTCTGACTCTGAATAACTAAGTTTCGCAAAAGGGTCTGTGTGTATGTGTGTGCCTGTGATCAGCCTAGCTCAGAAAACGAAAAGTCTTGGGAAATTGAAATTACATATTTAAGGCGCGTATATGGCTGGGACGTAATAGCAACTTGTTTGCTGAAGTGCCACTTTATAGAATCAATTTATCAAATTCTTTCGGGTCTCCAAACGATTCTAACGATAGTGATTAAATTAGGTGAACGTTAAATATATCTTAGTTTCAATGAGAAATTATGTATGTATAATGTATTTAAAATCGGATAGGTTTTATCCTCATTGAAATACCGAATTTTCAAAAAATCTTTATACGAAAAAAATATAACAGGAGCCCACCAATCTACTGAAAAATTGTACCTCAAGAACTGTTGAACGTAAACAGGTCTATTAGTGCTCATATTATAGAAAATCTACTCTACTTTAAATGATGTCTACTCAAGACTTGAGGACGTAAATAGGAAGGTAAATGAAAGTAGTGTTTCAACTGATGCGCGCACCGCATAAGATCTTTAAAAATCCATTTCGTATTAAAATAAATTAATATGAATTAGAAAAAAATAATGATTCGAGTGTATTTATTCTATATATGACTAAGGGAAAAAATTAAGTGCCCGAAGCTGTGTAATTTTATCTCCTTGTGACCGTTTAGTCTCTTGTAGGCTTCTAGGATCAGTTACCCATATTAAGTTCTACTACATGGCTTCAAGGAACAATTTTCTATTTCCTGAATTTATATCATACGATAATGGAATAATTATTTCCTATTTATTGATAGTTTTTTGTGACTTAAACATTTATAAAAGTGTTACACTATTCGAAATATTTTATAATCAGAGATATAGCTGGATTTAAATGAATCAATCTCGCTTGGGGTATTATTCCATTTTTTTATTATAATATTAGTTTAAGAAAGGAGATTAAAAACTTACAAACCTGTAGCATTCGTTTAGTAATATCTAAGTTGCATAATCAAAGTGTTTTGTAATTTATTGATGAGTGCATTATGAAATATTATATACTTTTATTGATTTTTCAAGTATTATCTAGACTTAAATGTGATTTAAATTTTTTTTCAGATAAGAAAGGTGCATAGTTGTATAGTGAAATGGTTATCGTCAACTTAATAAAATTAAAATTACTATAGGATAATTTTTTTTAAATTCGTTATTTAAGCCATGTGAAATTTTAATTTAAAAAAATTAACATCCATTATTTATAATAATACTTGAAATTAAAGCTAATAATACAACTTTTATTACTGTTAAGGTTTTCTTCAAGGTAGTATCCTTGGTCTCATCGTCTATACAGGTGACATTCCAACCAATCCTAAGTCTATCCTCACCACGTATGCCGATGACACATGTGTGCTCACTGTTAAAAATAACCCATTAATTTTATCCCAAAATCTCCAATCCCATATCATAGCCCTCGAAGAATGGTGTCGTAATTGGAGGATTAAGATAAATTCCAACAAATATCGTCAAATCACCTTTACACTTTGTCGTAAACCTACCGACTATCCTACAGTTTCATTTAATAATGTTACTCTTACCCCTGTCGAACAGATCCGCTACCTTGGACTACATTTGGACAAACGATTAACCTGGAATCCTCACAGAAGACTGAAAAGACAGGAAACTGCACGTCGATTTCGACTATTACAGCACTTACTAGAAAAACGGTCTAAACTTCACACATTAAAAAAGACTGTCCTACATGACTATAATAAGGCCAATCTGGACATATGGAGTTGAGTTTTGGGGCTCCACTAAACCTTCGAATTCCTCTCGTATTCAATCCTTCGTAAAATCCTCAATGTTCCTTACTTTGTCACAAATAAAATCATATATAAAGACCTTAATATCCCTATGAAACCGATCTAGCCCGAACCAGATATTACTCCTTCCATTATAAACTTCCTAACCACTGAAACCCCCTAGTTTCTAATCTGGCATCCTCTTCCAATCCTGGCCATCCTCCGAGGCCCCTAAAAAGAAGATGGCCACGAGACCTGCTAATGTAAAACGTCATTAGAGTGCTACCAATGGGTAGTTTCTCTACATGCCTGTAACACTCCAATTTAACCAAGATCAGATTTACTATGGTAAATGTATTATAATGTACAGTTGTAAATAGCAATAAATAAATATTTATAAAAAAACAAAAAAAAAACTGTTAAGGTTATATATTTGTATCTTCTACCTTGTACATTACAAATATGGCTAAAAATATATAGTTAACACATTTTGGAATCATCATGACTTACCAGGCCATGACAAAAAACGATAAAGGAATTGAATTAAAGTACTGCTTGAAGACTGATACCAAATATGTCTCTAATCTTATGAACTAGGGCGCCTGGTTTGTTGTGAAAGGGCAGACCTTCATGCAGAACCGGTTTTACCTCGCGGGACCTTTTTATATTACAGGCAGAAATTTCAAAAGTCTTTATGTGACTCATAGAATTTTTTATTCAAATCTTTCTGGACTGAAGTTTTTCATGTACCGAAAAACATTCGGATAACATTTATTTTTGAAAGGTCAGCTAATTAACGAACATATTGTTAAAAGAGGGACTACCTAAAAAAAAAAATTGTCGAATTTAGTATAATTCAATAAAAAATGTATACTCTCATTTTTATTTTTTTCTAAAGTATCCATTTGGTGTTCAGTATCAAAGTTTCTGAATATCCAATAAGTGTGCTCGCTCTTTCCTATAAACAGTTTTAAATATGCCGAGGTCACTAATGAATGAATAATATGTTTTCAAAAGCACGATTTCAATAGCTCTAAAAAATGTTACCTTGTTTATAAATTTGTTTGCTGAACATGGATTTGATTCTTTACTATATTCGCAAACTTATTTTTCATTATTTTATTTATAATAATAGAAGTAATATTAAAAAAAAATAGTAATTAAAAGAAATTATGAAACTGTCTGAAGATCATTAAGTTATGCTCATGTTTATACTTGAATTTATTCAATTGCTACTGCTTTTGGAATAAACAGTACGATTCTCAATTTACCCTTAGCTTAAACGAAAAATTTAATCTGTAATTTTTAAAGTTAAAATATGTTCTATGCCAAATGACTTATCTAATAAATTAGCCGTCTTAAAAAATATATATAAAATATCTTTGCAGATGCTTTACAATGATGTTATTATTATTATAATGAGTTAAAGTAATTCATTTTAACAAAGGTGATGATTGCATTGAGGTAATTTCTATAAGGTTTAAGTTGTGATTTGATATTTAATTGTAACATGTGTTGATTTGATGTGGGATTTAAAAACGTTTTTTGAGTGCCGATAGATGATAAAAAGATTATTTAATCACAGTTCTATAAAAGTCTTTATTAATAAAATATTGATAATCTGGGTTAGGAATATTTTGAAATATTCAATAATTGTCTATTTTTTGTTGATAATATTTACTTGATTTTTGACATGTTTTGATGAATTATTACTGTATCAATTTGAAATTTTAAACGCCACAAGTTTAAGTTTGGAGAGAACTGGCATTTATGATAAACTTTAATGTTATTTTTTTTTCACCTGATGTTTCGGTCATGTCATGTTAATTCTAAGGTAAACGTCTGTATGATTTTTTTTTTTTAATTATTGTTACATTACTTTTAAAAAAACACATTTATTTGTAATTTAAAATTCTTAATATTTTTTTTTTTTACTTTCAAATGATATAATTTTACTATATTTATCTTCTTGATTTAGTGTTTAGTAATATTTTCTGAGAGAACAACATGCATCGGAATGGTTATGTTTCTGCAGCTTTTGAAAATCTAAGAATTTTAGGTAACAAAAATAATATTAAAAAAAAAACAACAAACTTACGTCACATGTAAATACTTAGTGAGGAATGACAAGAGGGCCTTGGCCCGTTTTCTAAATCCATTTGGTATGAGACTTGTTGAAAGCCAGAATTAAACATTGTTGGTTTCCTTGAATTCGAATTTTATGTAATATATTTTTCACTGATCATCCAATCGGGTAATCACGTTGATTAACTTTATTGTTTTTTTGAATCATTGATATACGTGATAGTCTTGACAATTCCATAATAATAATATAAAAATCCATTATATGTTCTTTTATATTAAAAATTATTGTAATTATTACGTTTGAATTGGTTTCTATTAATGTACCAGTATACTAGAAAATTTTAAAAATGCTTGCCCTGACTTCATTTTATTATTTCATGACTGCAGGGCTTACAGAAATATGAGGTAGTTATATTTCTCAAATACGATTAACAAATTCAGTTGTACATCTATGAATGTATTGTGTATCAGAATTAATAAAATAGTCTGGATCATCTGGGAAAAAATCTTCTGTTATTAGAGTGAAGTAGGAAAGATGAAAACATGGACAATTTAAGGAACTAACAAATATACTACGTACTTATTACAAACAGGAAGAACTAAATGCCCAACAGAAAAACTCTTATATTATTAATAAGAAATATTAAATTGACTTTCTAACAATAAAATGCAATATTGTAAAGAAAAACATTCTGTTAGTCTATTTACTGACATTTGTCATAGTATAAGAGCAGAAGAGGAGAAAAAAGACAGTTATCTCACCCCAATCATTGATTACTTTAATGAAAACTTTGTATAATTACTAGTCAAAATTGATGAGTCTGCCAAGTATAAGTAGAGGGAATAAAAAATGGCGGCTGTTTCAAAACGATAAAAAAAAAATTTTCATTCGGAGAAGAGTAAATTTGCTAAAATATGAGTCCCAATAGAGTTATTTTCGTTAATTAGTTCTCCAGATATAGCTCTTTAAAACGCAAAAATGTTGTGCATAATGTATTGAAAGATCAATAGTCAATGATTTTATTTTGAGATATCTATATCTCAAAAACCATTCGACGTACCAATGTCTATTAACACTCAAATTAAAGCTAGTGTAATGGGCTATAAAGTAGTTTAAGAAATTTATCTTCGGAGGAGTAGTAGTTTTCATGATATTTGCTAAAATAAATTGATTTTGGACAAATTTTCATGTGCCAGATTTATATTTATATGCGAAAATTTTAAATACTACTACCCCTACGAAAATATGTGCCACAAACTACTTTATATTAAGTTAAATTTCCTTTATTTTGAGTACTGGCAGACATATGTACGTCTTGTGGTTCAAGACATATATTTTTTTAAAAATCAAACATTTTATCCAACAACCATACAAAGATAAAGGTTATAAACTATTTTATGATAAATTTAGCTAGCTTTAATTTAAGTGCTGACTAACATCTATACTTCTTATGGTTTCTGAAATAAAGTTTTCAGAAATCACACTTGTTGTCTGAACAACTACAAATCAATTTATTTTAGCAAATATCATGAAAACTACTATTTGTAAGAAGATAAAGGTAATAAATTACTTTATAGTCCATTTAACTAGTTTCAATTTGAGTGCTGATAGACATCTATACGTCACATAGTTCCCAAGATTCTCAAATAAATTCATTTCTCAAAATAAATTCACTAACTACAAATCTTTCATTCCTTTTTTATGAAATGTTGCTTTTAAAAAGCTATGTCTCGAGAACTATTGAACGTAAATAGCTCTATTAGGGCTAATATTTTAGCAAATTTACTCTGCTTTAAATAATGTCCTCTTAGGTTTTCTAGTATTGTTTGTAATTTTAAAGATATAGAGTTCGGAATGAAAAATTACTTTTTTTTTTACGTTTTGAAATAGCTGCTATTTTGTATTCCCCCTACCTATACTTGGCACACTCATAAATTTTGACGAGTAAGTTTTCATTAAAGTAATCGAAAATTGGAGTCAACTAACTCAAGTCAAATAACTGCCTTTTTTTCTTCCTGGCTCTTGTACTATGATATAGATTTCTGTTGCTGATGAGATTTTTGAAGATTTCTGTAATATAACCTCATCACTGTTTCGAAGTATTTCTGGGCTACATCCTTCTTTTTGAAGTACGCTTAACTACTAGAAAATGTTAACCAGAACTAAAGTCCGGAGCTTGTTTTTTGAATCATGAGAAAGGTTATTTTTTTATTAGGAAGCTAGCGAACTAAGAAAACATTTTTATAAGTAAATAATGCTTTCTAAATTAGGAATTTCAAATATAAAAAAGCGACCGAATCCGTAACTACTACATTTATACAGTTATAAGTAATGAGGTATCCCTAATTTTACATTTTATCAACATTAATTATAATAGGAAATTTTGATTCGTCTTCCCTAATTTTTCATTCTAACCGTATTTAGTATCTTTCTTTATCCTTATGACATTACGCATTAATTGAGATTATTATGGCTGTTAATTTATAATATATTCCATATTTATTGTTCGAATATTACTGACTGCTTTTTACTACATTAGATAAAGTTTTTGAAAAAGAATAAGTATTGATAGTGTATGTTGAAATTTTTGTTGACACCACACTATTTTCCCTCTAAAAAGCAACAGTGGTAGTAACCACGCCGTATTGGATGCGAATTACCATTGCATAGTTAAATAAGTGCACAAATACAACCGAACAACCAGAGACCTTGCAAAACTATGGAATCGTTCTTAATACCTATTAAATAAACAATCATGGATTGACTTAAGATTGTACACAAAATTTTCACCTTTAGTCTTTAAAATCAATATTTGTAAAGTTTTAGTACGTTTATTAATATTTTCTTCTACTATGAGCAGGAAATATTGAAAACTGGACTGAAAATGCATTGCTAACAAACTACGAGACATAAACATTCATATCAATCCAAAAAATACAGATGCTAACACCTTCTCATACAAGAAAACCCCCAACAGTGCGCGTAAACTCAACGAACAGACAGTACAAACCAAGAAACATCTCACTTACCTAGGCATTAAACTAGAAATACATCTATCTTTCACTGCACACATACAGAACAGAATACAAATCGTCAAGTCAACATCATACCAACTCAAACACCTCATCTACTCACCAGGGCTGTCACTCAGACTCAAATTACTCATCTACAAAGTAATACTACGACCATCACTCCTATACGGCGCACCACTACTACACTATCTTTACCCAACAGGCCTGAAATCATTACAATACCAAAACAGTACACTACAGAAGATATGTCGAGGGACATCTCTGGAAAGACGTAACATGACACAGTTAGAAACTGTACAACACATCACACGGAGACACATTAAATTCTTTGACTGTCTCCCTGCTTCCTCCAATCCAGTATTCCAGTCTATCACTCCATCCCCCCTTCCTGCGAGGTGGCAGGGGAGGAAAGGTTCCAAAAACCCTATTAACATCACCTCATAACTCCATATTCTGATGCACCCCATCCTCCTTCCCCACACTTCTCTTTCGACATCTGTCTGTTTTTCTTATTATTTCTCCATTATCTATCGTCTTTATTAATTAATGTTTTTATTTATTAACACGAGGAGGCCCCTCACCTGCGGACTTAAAATAGCACCTTTTTTTGGAATGGATATCTCATATATAACAAATAAACCTTAAAATACCAAAGGTAGTAAAAGGTAAGACCCAACACGAATTACATTTTCTTTTTCACAGTAATTCACTTATTAATTCACTTTTTATTTCTGTTTTAGAGGGATCAGGGAAAAAAAAACAAAAAAAAAACATTGGAATCTATTCTTAATATATTTAGAATGTATATTCTAAAAAGTTGATAAAAAAATCATAAAGCCAACGAAGTCGAAGTTTACTAAAATAGTCAATTCATTTCTTTTTTTTTAAATATTAGAGCTCCAGAACAGTGATAATGGGAGGAACAATTAATTGTGACCATTTCTAGAATATTTAATTTGAGATACCTTAAGACCTCATGGCCCTTTATAATCCGGAGCTCTCATGGCCAGTTAGTACGCTCACATCTTATACACTGCTGGTGGTATATCATTCAAATTAAACCACATCCTTTTGAACCATAACGGTAACCTTCTAATACATCAATGAACATAATGTACAACGGAGCTAGTAACTAACGGTAAACAGGAAATTTCATTGTTTTTATCTAACCATTTTTTTTTTTTAATTTCTTAAATTAAAGTTCAATAAAAAAAAAATTGGTGATGTATTATTTATAAATTGAACGCAAAATCTTATAAGATGAATAATTTTTTTTTTTATTTTTTTTTTTTTTTTTATAAGATGCATAAGTAAAATTATGTTAAATTTCTAGCCTTGGACATTGCTCCAATTATCTGGTAGGTACATTTTCCATAATAATCTCATAATCAATAACCTAGGATTTAATTTATGACAGTACCTGTTATCTGTTTTAGGTCGATTAGTTACAGGATTTAATGTATTATTGATTTGGGACGTTTTACACTCACCTTCTTAGTGTTCGTTTATCTGTCAATTAATGTAAAAAATTTAAATGTTATATATATTTTTAAAATCTGTAATTCAGAAGCGAACCTTCATAATAAATCTTATATATCGCTCGATATTCCTAGCTTCTTACAAAATAATTCATACCTAAGAAACTAATCGATTTTGCTAATTATTTACGACAGTTGATTTGTTCTTGCTATTTCATTTTGATTCTCATGTAACGCTGGTTAAACCGAGTAGCCTGTGGAAAATGAAGAGGTGAGGGCTTGAGTAATTTTCCAATGGATCGGTCCACGTGGGATGTGGAGCCCGCAAGATGGAATCCACCGTGGGGAGATAGATCGTCCTTCAAGGTAGCTTTTCTCGTGAAAAAAAACTTGGTCGTGCTGACCGTGTCCAATTGGTAGCCACGGAATTCGATTACCATCAAACATATTTTGTTGACGTATTTTCGATTGTTTTCTTCTTATCTCCATTCAGTGGCATAAGTTTACTTGATAATTCAATAATTTTCATATTTTAATCAGGAAAAACTAACTAAAACTACATGATTTTCGATCGAAACTAGTGAGCCTGATTTAGGGACTCATCATCTAACAGATTGACTTAAACCCATTTGCCCAAAATCTTTGAAGGAAATGGCTTCGGTTGACGGTAAGAATGAGACGATGAAACCAGAAAGGAGTTGGTTGTAGGTCTCTGGTGAACAGAGAAAATCTAATCAAGCCGATATATCCAATCGACTCACTATTTTCTATTTACAGTTGCTAACAAAAGTTTTGATAAAAAAAAGTATATAATAACTTAGTAAACTTTTATTTGCAGCAAACTATCTAAATCAGTCGATCGAACTAAGAATTTTCACTTACTCAGTTTACCGAATAGCTTTTTTTCAGGTTATGGATTTTGGCTTGAATCAGAAAGATGAAGATTTGTAGTACCTATTTTTTTTTTTTACTTTAAGAAGGGAAAAAAGAAACTTATATAAAATATTTTTAGTTAGGTTGTCATGATTATATGAAAACTTCTTTTAAGTATCTATTGTTAGATTTAATTTTGAGAAAAGAGAAGATAAGGCCAAGACAGAAGATGGACCTTGGAATGATGCGATGGAGTGTCCATTGGGCGCCTTGTGTCCGTTCACGCTTTCCCAGGAGGATGTACCGCTAGCTTTCATCATTTCCATACGCAACTTGTGTGTCATGGCCTTCTGCTAGTCTTCTATTAACTATTAAGCTGTCTTCCGTAAAACGTTTTATCGGATTTTTAGTTTGAAGCTAAAATGTCAATTAAAATTTCATTAGATACCTCCAAGTCAATGTTATCCTAGATTTTTTATAACTATAGGTTCTCCATGTAACATAATCTTATTTACCGTGGTATAATGAACCACTTTGTTAACTAATAAAATGGACGTAGAGGTGACTTTTTCATTATGACAAAAAAGCTTACCTAATCCAGAGGTTTCATGCTGGTTCTGGCAACAATCGTTGCGTCCATCTTATCGGTCCTTTTCCAAACCACAAAATTTTATTTTCGAACATAATCATCCAACCTAAGTCTTCATCTACTTATAGGATGTTCATCTGTCAGTTTGCTTCTGGTTATCTTTTTAATAAGTAATTACTTTTTATGTCCTATATTAGGAACTGTTTAATTGCAGCCATACTATTACTTCGGTTATATTTGCTCTAGGAATGGGTCCCGCAATCCATAAATCTTCTAAATCAAATTCGATTGATGTCAAAAATTTCTACGAGCTAAAATTTCACATGTACTTAATATTCGGTTGTCTTTACGGTTAACGACCATGTTTCGAACATTATATGTTGGTCTTCTAGTTGATTAATTCCAGGTCTTAGGACATTAGATGCTAACCGATTAAATTGAAATTGAGTTGTAATAGTACAACTAATTATTGTATATTGAAAGCTAACCAATTAATTTTACTGATGTTGATAGTATCATAGGTTTTGTTTTAATCCTATGCAAAGTTGTTTGTTTACACTTTTGTATTACAATTGTATTGTTTTAAAGTGTTTATTTTTAATTTCTTATGCTTATAACTTTACATAAGGAAAATGCTTTGTGTTGAGGTAGCTTTAATCTCGAAATGAGTTATTTTACTGCAGCTTTAACATGAGAATACAAAAAACTTTCTGTGTTTTAGAACTTGGAGCAGTATACATTATGCTCTGAATCATTTAATTGATCTACATTGTCATCAGCCAAGAAGTTACCCGTTTTTGTGGATAGTTTTGAATTAAATTGAAACTCTTTTAAAAATATTTAAATATGATTTTTCTTACAAAAAGAGTGTGGAATGCGCGACCACCCAGAGATGTCGCTCACAATATATGGAATGCAGCGAATCTGAAGAAAGACTTAGATGGAGTCGCCGAGGGAAAGCAGGAGGAAGCGGTTCCGAACTGGCGGAGCGAAACTAACGAGCCTTTCGTTGATACATTATAAATATATATCACCTCTATTTTTCTAATACAAATTCTTATAATCCCTTCTACGATATGGCAATCTGATTATTCAAGTTTCCTGTTTAGTTTCTCAAGAGTTAGTTCAAATAAATAACCCATATGGCACAATTCCAGCATCACAAAAGGAAGGTCCTGATTACTTTCATCTTTGAAGATATTTACTTGTTATTCGACGAATCATAGCAATATTGTTAAACTATAAATACTCAAACGTTGTCTGTTTTCTTTATCCGTTTATATAATTTCCTTATTGATGTTTTACTGTTTCAGCCAAAAAAAATCACGTTTTCTTTTTGTATTAACAAAATGATAATCCTATGTAGCAATATAATTGCTAACAGTTAGACAGTAATTTTTAGGTTTGTGGGGTGTAGCCTTCGAGCCTTATTCAGCGCGCATCTTTTCTTGGAGGTCGATCCAATTAAACCGTAATAATTATTTATTTCCTTTTATTATTGTATCATTGATGATTTGTGTCAATATTACTATTAACGATGTGGTAATTTTTAATTATTTATCCATAGCTTCAATCTGCATTATTAATCGAATTAGTAATTATTATAATCGCGATTTGACTTATTAATTTTGTTGCTCTTTAATTCTCTAAACTACTACAACTTTACTCTTCTGGTCCGTTATTACGTTGGTTGAAGTTATTAGATACAAAAATCTAAAAGTTCCCGAGATAT
>NW_027108878.1:311056-322165 GCF_000696795.3 Halyomorpha halys | reverse complement strand
CACTTCGGCCATCCGTGCTTGCACAGCCCAATACAATTTACTTCTTTTCTTCCATATTGTCTCTTCTTGAGTAAAACTATATCTTATATTAATGGACTAGTTTCAAAGTGTATCGACGTCATTTCTTTGAGCTGGTAAAGCTCGCAGAACGGTTGAATCAATTTGGGCTGCATTGGGAGCTGTGCATATGTTCAATAAATGTTGCGCTATTTATATCCAGCAATACAGTGCCATAAGGACGTACATTTATAATTCATATAAACTTTTTTTTATTTTTTCTATTACTACAAAATACAGAAACACTTCGGCCATCCGTGCTTGCACAGTCCAATACAATTTACTTCTTTTCTTCCATATTGTCTCTTCTTTAGTAAAACTATATCTTATATTAATGGACTAGAGTCAAAGTGTATCGACGTCATTTCTTTGAGCTGGGAAAGCTCGCAGAGCGGTTGAATCAATTTGGGTTGCATTGGAAGCCGTGCATATGTTCAGTAAATGAGTATTACGCTATTTATATCCAGCAATACAGAGCCATGAGGACGTCCATTTATAATTCATATAAACTAATTTTAATAATATGCTTATAATGGTTTATGAATGTCACATTTTTCTTGATATTTGTTTGAACACGATTTGTCAAAATTCCAGTCACTGAATGAATGAATTTTTTTTACCCGATGTTTGCACCAAAATAAGACATCCGCTTCAAGGTTCTAGTAAAAAACTGAAAACTTTTAGATGCATTCTAAATGTTTGTAAAATAAGTTTTTATTTTAATATCGAACATATTTTATACATCAGTTTTGTACAATTTGTAATAATTCTTTACAATGGTGAAATGCAATTGGTAATGTCAGTAGCGGTTCAAGTTGGATTTCGGAAGCGGAAATCTTACTTGTAAAAATCATTCTCAATCCGGTGCGTTATGCGTTATGCAACAGTCACTTTCAACGTGCTGTAAGCGACATCTTGATGTGTGCTAGAAAGTCGATGAGAGGCCGGATGTGTTTTTCAAAGTTGCTTTGAAATTTAATTAATTCTGTAGTTGATAATTGAAATCATTCTTTATTCTCAATACCACAATATGGTTTGTTTAAGTTGAGAAGTTGTCTAAAATAAGAGATGAATCAGAGAATTTCCATCCCGGTCAACGTCATTCATGAACACGCAACTCCTCATGAGTTACGCTCTCCATACTAAATGACTAGGACATAGAAATCTTATGTCTCCCTGCAGTGGATCCGTAATTTTAATATGCCTTTCTCATGTTATGGAAATTTCACTTATGTTTGCTTTTAAAATAATTTCACTTCTAAACAGAAAGTGAAATCACCATTTTTTAATGTTATATTACATATGCAGATCTTGTACTCTATTATTTTTTTAAAATATAAGAAGATGGTCATTTATTATCATTATTTTTATTTTTATTTATAATTATTCTTTCAAGACGTTTATTTAATGTCTATTTTTTTCTTTTTTTTCCGTATTGTTTTTGTTTTATGTACGTCTCCTGTACTTTTTTAACTGCATATTTTACGTATTTAAAAAAATTTTTTTACTCTTGCCATTGTTACTTATTTTTTATTCTTATCATATATTGATACTATTTTATGTCTTCCTTACTTTTATTTATATGTAATTTCTTATCACTTTATTTTTACATAATATTTATCCTAGTTTAAATTACCTTATTGTATTTTATGGTTGTAATATTCTCAGTTTTTTGTATCTTTTTAACCCTGATGAAGCTCTGCAAAGTGTGGCGAAACGTCGGACATTAAAATAGTTATAAACTATTTGTTCCTTATTTTGACCGCAACCCTGACCATCTTCTTATATTTACATTTTTACGGTCAACTATATATAATTATATTATTTTTTTACTTTCCTTGGATAAGGAAAGTATTTTATTCGGGGTAAATCTTCGTGAATCGGTTTCCAACTGAGCTTCACGTTAAGTGACACTTGGATGTCCGAAGTCTTCGAAGCCAGCCCTGATGAAGGCTAGAAATTCTGGCCGAAACGTTGGCACTAATAAATAAGTTTTTTAACGAAAAGTAAATTTTATTTGCGCATAACTGAAAAAGTATATACAATCACATGAAATGTATACACATAAAGTGAAAGTTTTTTGTACAACTCTACAAAATAAAATATAAAATCATCTAAATCAGAACAGTATTAGTAAATATACGGTGTATATATGTTTGCACACATTCCATGGAAACCATTCTTTCTGTTTTGTATAATTTGAAAACTATACGTCCCCTAAAACATAGTAGATGCTCATTTTAGTGATAACTAAGTCGTTAAATAATCTAAACTAAAAAAAAATTCTAACTGCACCAATTTTAACGAAGATTTACGCACCTAGTCAAACAAATGTGAGTGGGCATAAATATTTTGAATAGTAGAAAAACACATTTTTCTTTAGAGTTAAATATAGAAAGACGAAATAAGTTTTATGTATAAATTTGTCTTTATAATATGTTTTTAATATTATAATAATTTCAATGAAATGAGTAAAGTACATGTTGTTAACATAGTTTGGAGGTGTATTAGGAAATTATATTGCTTAAAATATTTATAGATTAGAGTAATTAATATCTCCTTAATTTACAAAAAAGAAAAAGTCTAATTGTCTCTAGAAAAAATTATAAATGTTTAAAAATTATTACAAAACATTTTATGAATGTTTTGACCTGAATTTTAAATTTTAACATAGGATCATTAATGTAATAATGTATTGGGTTTATAATAAATGACTTACTACTTCTACATTATAATTTTTCCAATAAATGTCTGAAGTATCATTAAAATCATGTCGATTTTTCTTCTGTGCATTAAGTTATACATTATTTGAATTGAAATTTACAAGTAAATAAGGTGGAAACGATGAAATATTTTTTTTTCCTTTTTAGCCCATATACCATATATCACTGGTAACTGGTAGGTTTAGAAACTTACCGGTTTGATTTCAATAGTTGAAAAAAATATATTCTAGTTCTGCAAAAATGTTTTAACTGGTGCCCAACGGTTATATGCAAATAAGTGATAATTAAAATTAATAAGTAAAGTATTATAGGATATGGTAATTTTTTTTTACTCGAAACTGAGATTGTTCATTGGTATATGATATGTTTTCTATCAAAAGTTTGCAGATCCACTTTTCGTGTGGATTGGATATATTGAGTTCTGATAGAAATATATATATATCTTAGTCTTATATATCTGGTCTTAGTGGAGGGAAACTTAGCCATTAAACCATTATTTATCACTTAGTTTGAGCATGGTTCAGCAAACCCTGATTATAAACAACTTAGAAGCTATATACAATTAAAATAATGTTACTAACAATAGAAAGATATATATATATATATATCTTTCTATTGTTAGTAACATTATTTTAATTGTATATAGCTTCTAAGTTGTTTATAATCAGGGTTTGCTGAACCATGCTCAAACTAAGTGATAAATAATGGTTTAATGGCTAAGTTTCCCTCCACTAAGACCCCTTGAGCTTTGCGGCTTTACTCGGAGCCACAGTGGAAGTCTGCATAATCTTTTTTGATACAGTCATTGATCAAGAAGGCTTTTGACTCTATTATGTTTAAACCTTCGATAATTTACAGGGCAAGTCTGAGAGTAATTACAGAGTAATGGCTGTGCTAAGGAGTGGTGAAGATGCACAATTTGTGACATGATTTCTTAGGAGAAATTATGAGTTTTAGGGTCCATGAATATGGGACAGTGGTCCCGAAACGTTGTACCATGTAGTGATAATTTTAATAAAGATATTTCATTAAATTGGAAGTCATTTAACCTCAAAAGAAAAAAATTTTAAGTAGAGATTTTACTTAAGATTCACTATATCGGATCTTTTAAGACCAAACAATAGAGTTTAATGAAATCATTCAGTCATTTCCGTCTTTCTCTATATTTAAGGACTAAGGGCGTTCCCAGGATCAAAACTAGAGGGGGGGACCATAGTCATTCAAGTGGTGACATTATATATGATTATTGCAGTGATTTATTAGTTATTACAATTAGTGTTTGCTTTGTATTTTTATTAAATTAATAATGCTTTTCACTATTTGAGGAGGTGGCAGCTGTATCTGGATGTAAGATAATTTTTGTAATAGGCTTCTTATGTACAAATGTTTAAAAGATATGAAAAAATTTACCACTCCCTGCGGATCCTTAGGCCTAATTTTTATATTATAAAGTAAATTAATCAAATTGCTTCAAACATAATAATTTATGAGTAAATAACTTGGTTGGAATAAAATATGAGTGTTTCCAAAACTTTTCCAAATCTAGGAAAACAACGCAAATTGTTCTGTTAGTGCTCAATTCTGCTGGTAAAATGCACCTTAAAGTAGCTTTTAAGGATTATCTTCCTAATAACTGTAGTTTTCTTGATACTTACCAAATTATATTCGCAAAATATTTTTCCTCGTCATTTAGGAAAAATATTCCTGTTTGTTTTCAAACAGTTCTTACGCATTTCGGAAAGTATTGACGTAGAGAGTTCTATTAAGGCTCAAATTTTAGCAAATTTACTCCTCATTTATGAAAGGTTTAATTTTTTTTTTTGTGCGGTAGTTACTATTTATGATTTATGATTAGATGACTAGGACAACTAGCCAAACATCACCTTCGCTGTGGATTGACTTAACTACCGGTTTTGTGGGATTGAAAAGTCCAATATCTATTTTCAAGACCATTTATTGTTCCTTTCGTTCATTCAGTGAAAAAAATTGTAATATTTTTAAATGGAAAATATGTGTCTCAGCTATTATGATGAGAATGTACTGTAATAAAAGCAAAAAAAAAAATTATAGATTTAAATGCTTAAATTTTACTTATTTACATCGTTGAGATACTAATGACTGTTAAGGAAATATTGGCTGATGGTTATTTAAAAAAATATGCTGCCTAAATGTTTAGTAGGTCTTCACTCTCCCAGTGAGTGGTATACTTTTTTTACATCATCTTTTTCAAACAGCTTTACATCAGAATTCAGTTTACAATTTCTTACAGGTTGACTTGTGATTTCTAGACCAATAGAATATAAATGAATAAGACAGCTAAATGTAGGACTTCCTTATTACAAGGAAACATCAGTAGTTATTTAAACATGCTCTTGTTGAAGTATCGATCGTAACATAATCGTTAGATGTAGAAATGTATAAATTAGTAATTTGATTTACTATTTATTTTATACCTAATAAGATATATAATTTATTAAATAAATCAAATTGTATCCTTTTATAGTCTTAACACTTTTTATTACATCAATAGTCCAATATTTCAACTATTTTAGCCATCCTCAAGGACAATCTAAATATTTAACAGCTTATTATACATTCATTTGTAACATTTATAACAAAATTATCACTAATAATATAACATACCTTCAAATATAAGTTCTCACCTCACATCAAAATTTAAAATTGTTTTGCAGGCTATTCTGCCCAGGTCATTAATTATAAGTCAAACACACCCTATGAAAAAGTCAATTATTAGAGAGTAATATTTATTATTAATAAGTTTACCTAAGCTTATGTTTAGTTACCTATTTTTCATACCTAACTTCATTCATTCATCACATAAACAAACTAATAATAACCTTCCACACAATCAGGTCAGCCTTGTTTTTAATTTAATTCAAATTGCATTGAAAAAATTATATTTAAAGATATATAATGTTATACTTTTTTTTTTTTACAGGTAAGTTCGATGATTCCTAGACAAAAAACGTAGTGCAAACTACTTTTTGTATTCACCACACATCCATGCTAAGTTAAGTAAAAGTATTTATTTTCTGCTATTGTAATAGACTTAATGACGTATTGTGGGATGAAACACCCGATTCTCTGGACATGACTTTTTACCAGATAATTCCCTATTAATTTTATGGTATGATTCATCATATTATCTTAATTGGGAAATGTAATAATTAATATTACATTAATCATCAATCTCGTAATCATGATCAATGTACTATATCATGTTGGATTGCATCTTTGCATTTGGTGATAAGAACAATGCGACGTAAACTATTATTTTTTATACTCCTTTCCTAATTTAACTTAACTTATGTGCTAAACCAGCCTAAAAAAAAAAAAAATCTATAAACTTTAGGATATCTACTATCGAAAACGTGGGGAGCGGCGTGGCGTAGTGGGTAAGATACTAAGCTAATAACGCTAAGGATCCAGGTTCAAATCATTCCGTGGCAGATAATGTATTCTGTTATTTATCCGTGGGTTTTGGTTGCCTCCTGAGATCTACGTACGCAAGCTTTTACAGTGGATACCTTTTATTGGGGAAAAATCTAGTGGTTGAGATGAATGTGAACAAATCACCTCTTTGTGTAATTTTTGTTCAAGAAAAAGTGCATTCTTATGAATGGGAGCCCTGACCCATTCATGAGTAGTAGTGGTACAATTGTTTTTTTATAGACAAACGAAACCGTTTCGCAAGTACAGTGTTTTTTTTAAATGCTTATAAATAAAAAAAACTTTACTTAACTATTGAAAATACATAAAAGGTAACCTAACTTTAGTCAAGTTTCATCATATCGATCATTAAATGTGAGTAGCTAGAGTCCACTTCTTAACCAGTAACTTTAAATTTTTAAGCATCCATAAAGAAATAAGCTGTTAATAAGTTATCTTTATATTAGCACAATGTACTAATTTTAGCAAACGAATATATATTTTATTTTTTACACATACTTGAACATTTGTAAAAAAAAATGATAGCAAAAAAAATTAATATTACAAAAATAATTAAAATGACTTTAACAAAGACTTTCTACATTTTAATTGTTTTTAAAGAAAATTTTATCTAGTTTATTATGCTACAATTTAGGATTACTGAACTTAAATAGTTTTCAGCTATACTTCCTTTGAACAAAATATACAAAAATATTATTTGTTCCCTTTACTGTTTATAATCAAACCATTGTCTACATGGATATTTTGTTGCTTATGAAAGCAATATCGATCCTCTTAAATGTTGTTAAAAACTTACGGGACATTCTATATATGAAACGATTAATTGCAACTCAAAATTGGGTGGTTAGAAAAAAAAGTGCAATTTATACTATCTAACCTTAAGTAATATTTGATAGTACGCTTCTCCCACAAGAGGTGTCATATAAAAGTTATTTAAAAAAAATAAATAGTGACTAGAAACAACAGTGTAAACGTTTTAATTCTAAAAATGTTTTGTAGTTATCTCTTCACTGCATAAGACGAGTTGCTGTAAACTCGGGAGGTT
Organism: Halyomorpha halys; assembly: GCF_000696795.3. Lineage (NCBI taxonomy): Eukaryota > Metazoa > Arthropoda > Insecta > Hemiptera > Pentatomidae > Halyomorpha > Halyomorpha halys. The sequence continues at coordinate 314,869 of NW_027108878.1, read as the reverse complement.
AATGTATACAAACTTGTTTTGTAATATAGATATAGATGTATAATATAGATGTAATCAAATTTCTAAGCTTTGAATTATGTATAAGTAACTTTTTGGGCGATTCCAAACGGTTTAAGTGATAACTTACTGTTTTCCTAACAATCAGTGAAACATGAAAACCTTTAATTATGTTACAATAACATGAAAACAATAAATTATGTTTTTTCAATCGTTTTTCTTATAACATTATGTGTTAGATATAATTTGTTTTAAATATGTGGCTTTTCAACGGTGTATTATAATTTTATTTTCGAAAATTTGTTTTTGACCTTGGAAAATATTTCTTCATTATTTAATATTATTCTTATTATCAAATTCTTTCATAGTTTATTTTTATCAATCTTGACATTTGACTAAAAATGTACGAACACTATTGAAGTGTAAGTAGAAGTAATGAGTGATGGTTTGGGAAACGAAACACAAGCATTTCAAATGAACAGAATTGTTGACGTTGACAATTGAGATTCCAAAATTTTCATGATCACAATAAATTCTCATACTGTATATCTGTGGTGGTCTTAAAAAACTTGGTAAATTTTAAAAAGATTTACCTTAAAATTGAGGTGTAAACCGTCTTCGGGACGTCTTTTATATTGTGGTAAATTGGTTAAGTCTAGTGGTTTTTCATTGATATTTTCTTTTCAATAGACCTCACGAGGAGGGTTTACATTAGCTAACCCAGTTTTTGACAATTCGACATACCTAGTTTTTCACGACATCCACAGATATTTCGTTTATAGTTAAGAAAAATTAAAAAAAAAAAAAAAGTAATCTCATCGCTTTAGATCATAACTTTAGTTAAATAGGTGATTAAAAATGTTGACCGTCTTCTTACTAAAGACTGCTTTACATGTCCGATAACATATTCTTGTAGCAACATTTTTTTTATTATTTAATATTCAAATGATTTATTCAAATGTTTATCAAAAATCAAAGTAATAGATGAACTTAGGTGAATATATGGTACCGTTATAAATAATTTTAATAAATAATATATAAAAAAATTTGCGGCTTCCTGTCAGCTGCCACTGATACTATTCACCAATTTGTTATAATCCTCCCAGGATCATGTCTTTTTGTTAGTTGAACGACCTTTCATGTATTTCAGCATGACTTAATAATATCTCAAGGATTGAAATTATGCGGTTATCTGAGGATTCCGTGAGAAACATTGTTAGACTAATGATGAGATAGGATTAGATTATCTTCTATGATCGAAGTTTACAGTACATATTAATCATTGTATAATTGATGGCGTATAACGGAAGATTATGAGTTGACCGAGTTTCTAATCACCATGACGATTTTTGAGGGTTGAGCTAATGATGCTTTAGTAATACTTTATTGACACTGATGACTACGGTATTATTATGTTATAATGTATTTTAATAGAATATAAAATTTTTATTTAGATGGTTTTGCATTTAAGGGCTACTGCTATCGAAAAAACAAACAATATTTGTGATGAAACTGTTATGATGTTTTCATTATATTTAGCTATTTTAGTAAATAATTACAATTATGTAATGGAAATTTATGAAGATTATTTTTACTTTCACTTATATAATGAATCGTATGGTACTTATTAGTTGTTACTTATGGTACTTATTAACGTGTGGGATATATAATAAGGGGAATCACACGTATATTATATACTTTTGGAAAGCCATAGATTTTAGAAAAAATATATTTAACATAAAAAGTCGTAGAAGGTGCTGGATAGTGGCGAAAAAACGGATAAATAAAAGTTTTGAGTTTTAAGTGGCGGGCACATGCGCAGTTGGTTTTTCGTTTCGCCAGTTTTATAAAATTTTCTTGTCACTATCGTTATAAAATAATTAGTATTTTAATTTCATTTCATCCTTAAATGAGCCTTTCAGTTGAAAGGGTTAATATTAACAATAGGGGGAAATATTACCAAAAGAAAATGTTTGTAGTTATGTGGCGAGAAACAGGGTGGTTGGAAGAAAATAAACATTTTCAATCACGTATTCATAAATGGTTAAATTTTTGCAACGATAAATGTTATTAAAATTACTTTTGTGAAAATTTTGAATTTAGAGTTAGTTAATATGCCAACTGAAAGGCTCATTTGGACAATTATATAAAAAAATTATTGCCGCAGTGAATCAAATAAAAATATCTGTTCTGAAACGTGCGATGATTAATTTAAATTTAAATTTGGGTAGAAAGTCGAAGTATTAGTGAACACAAAATAAAGAAGTTTATATTTTTATATTGTGACGCTGCTGTTAAAATATATGACAACGTCTGCATATTTTGGACCTACTATGCATTTTCCAGGAGTACGACAGTGTCTGAAAGGTGTAGAAAGAAAATAATAGGTTTATTTTAATTGAATAATTGGTTAATTGGGGCTAGAAAAATAGTTAAAGAAGAATTTATAGTTAGACCGGAAAAAAATCCGCAGTTCTTCGGCAATACCCAGCATATACTCCAAACGTGCTGGCTCTTTTCTGAGCAAAGGCAACTTGACTGGCTGATTTGACCCCCTCCAACTGAGGTTCACAGAAAATTCTATGCAAATCTGGAAGTCCTCAGGAGGACTACCAAATTGCTCATTTCAGGCCAATACTTGACTATTTAACGGAAGAGTTCCGAATAAAAAATAAAATAAGGATAAAGAAGAAAAACATGGCTAGCCTGCTAGTCCCATTCGTTTCAGAAGCTGGGTTCGGTTTTTGGTGGTTTCAAGGTGTTCTGATTTTTTATTATATTTTTTCCCTACTACATTTGAGAACCGTTTCTTTTAGATCAACTGAGCTAAAATTTAGTATCCAAGGTTGGTTTCTTTGAAGAACAATTCATAAGAACATAAAACTGAGCATGGATTTCCGTCAAAATTCCGTCCTTTCCAAAAGTTTTTGGATGATCTTGCGCACCTCTATATCTCTTCCAAATTGATCTATATCGTTATGTATTTTTTTTTTGATTCTAGAGAAGCCTCTTTTGTGGATCTTAAATTTTTTCTCTCCTCACCTCTCATAATTTTTGATTTTTTTTTTAGAATTGACTTTAAAATTAATCAGATTATGTTTCCCATACCAATTAGAACAGTCTTTTATGATTACATTTATTTTCTGTTACTACAAAACCGCTGATAAATATTTTCTATGTTATGTATTTATAATTAGTTTGTATTAAAATAACCTTTATACACATTTTGAGTATTTCCAATGATTTTATAACTTTCTTTTGTGAGAAACTCCAAATGAATGACAATAGAAGATACATTACTTTTGTTAATTACTTTCGAATAAATAATTTTTCTTTCAATGATTCTTATTGTATTTGTATTTAATAATGTATGGTTTTCTAAATAAATACTTTTAGTATCTAAACAGTATTATTTGATCTTTTCACTAAAAGAGTTAAAAGATTTGATCAAATTACTTACTTTCTCTTGGAAAATCACCCTACAGAGTTGTTCTTTAATATTTTCCTCAGAGAATTGATTATCTACCATAGGGATTTGATCATCTCCCGCAATGTACTAAGGAAATACATCGTGCGTTTCCTGACGTGTTTTTTTCGTAGGGTGGGTTCGTCACTCCCACACCTATTTTTTTATGAGTGCCACCCCTTGGCTAACGGGCCTTACAAATGCTCAAGGCTGAAAATGAGTTTTGTATAACTTTATGCTTGAAAAAACCTGGGTGGGCCAGGGCTCGAACTCTCAACCTTTGAGTATATGCTGCTACCGTCAACATATACCTCTCAGCGTCAACATATGCTCCCCTGTAACATATACAA
>NW_027108878.1:301439-311006 GCF_000696795.3 Halyomorpha halys | reverse complement strand
GGCTCATTTGGACAATTATATAAAAAAATTATTGCCGCAGTGAATCAAATAAAAATATCTGTTCTGAAACGTGCGATGATTAATTTAAATTTAAATTTGGGTAGAAAGTCGAAGTATTAGTGAACACAAAATAAAGAAGTTTATATTTTTATATTGTGACGCTGCTGTTAAAATATATGACAACGTCTGCATATTTTGGACCTACTATGCATTTTCCAGGAGTACGACAGTGTCTGAAAGGTGTAGAAAGAAAATAATAGGTTTATTTTAATTGAATAATTGGTTAATTGGGGCTAGAAAAATAGTTAAAGAAGAATTTATAGTTAGACCGGAAAAAAATCCGCAGTTCTTCGGCAATACCCAGCATATACTCCAAACGTGCTGGCTCTTTTCTGAGCAAAGGCAACTTGACTGGCTGATTTGACCCCCTCCAACTGAGGTTCACAGAAAATTCTATGCAAATCTGGAAGCCCTCAGGAGGACTACCAAATTGCTCATTTCAGGCCAATACTTGACTATTTAACGGAAGAGTTCCGAATAAAAAATAAAATAAGGATAAAGAAGAAAAACATGGCTAGCCTGACGTGTTTTTTTCGTAGGGTTGGTTCGTCACTCCCACACCTATTTTTTTATGAGTGCCACCCCTTGGCTAACGGGTCTTACAAATGCTCAAGGCTGTAAATGAGTTTTGTATAACTTTATGCTTGAAAAAACCTGGGTGGGGCCAGGGCTCGAACTCTCAACCTTTGAGTATATGCTGCTACCGTCAACATATACCTCTCAGCGTCAACATATGCTCCCCTGTAACATATACAACCTATGGTTTATATAATTTTTATAAGATATCAAAGATATTATTTTAAATTTTAGCAGATTTAATGCTAAAAACGTTTTAGTTCATGTATATAAGATTATTTTTTTTGAAACTTGAAAAATGACGGTTTTAAACTTACATTATTTAAGTTATTAATTCCTGAACCTTTCTTATTTAAATGTAATATCCACCCAAAATATTTTGTGGAAGTTTAGTTGGAACATTTAAAATCTAATACCATTTAGATTGATCGTGAATTTAACGTGTGTGGTTCACCTTAGTAGTAAAGCTACTAATGCCTGTAACATATTTTTTTTATAATCTCGTTTTTTTTAAGACCTCTCTGAAATACCATTCACAAGGAAGAAAGGCTACTGATCGATTGGTTTTAGTGTTACCGTGAATCATTAAATATTTATTTTTGATTGAGACATGATCTTTAAAACAGGATCGTTATGGCCGTTGTAAGTTGATTCGTCACAATAAAAGAAGTGATTATATGATTGGATACGGTAAGGATTCAACGATTTGTTTGCTTCTCGTAACTCAGTCTCGTAATTCGTAATGGCTGTGATAATTATCGATATGATGAGTTTCCTGTTGTAAATTATTAGATCGCTTAGTTATTATTACTGTATCTTGTATCGATAACTATTAAGTCATTATTTTTCACTTGTCAAGATGAAGTTTTAGGTGAAGGCACGCAAAAAGTTAATTATTAAGACAGCGAAATTAATTTTACTGATTTAAAAAATGCATTGCTGATTAATTTTATCACTTAATTTTACTTTATTTAGGATTTGAAGAGTATAAAGTTTGATGAAAACCCTTTAAAATAAATTGAAAACTGAAAAATATTGGTCTTAAGAAAATTTGATATATTTTAATAATATGACTCATTACTAAAATAAGTCGTAAATCTTTTTAAAATAACTATTTTCTTTCTTATAATTGAATTTTTAATATTATTATGAAAAATATATTTAAAGCACATTTTACCTATATTTAATATGAAATTACATTAAATTAGAATTCATATATTAATTAATTTATTATTGCTATTTAATGGTACAATCTAATACAGGTAGAACCGGGAAGCTGCCTTTCACGAACTATATACATTTCTATCCCTGCAATTGATAAAATTGTATTACGATAAAAAGTAAAACAATTGAATGTAATATTTATAATTAAAACATATCTTGGCCAAATCATTGAAAATAAATAATAATATTAATACAAATGAATGAATGAGCAATTATAATACGGCCGACTGCTGATCATAATTTGATATAATTAAATGCTAATTCAATATTTAAAAACTTCAACAATTATGAAGATATAAATTATAATTAAATAATATCATATAATTGGTGGGCCTGAAAATTTATAAAACAGTTTAATACCAATAATTTATTATAATAAATATAATTAATAAGTAAATAAATAGCAGATTTTTTAAGAAAGTGTTGTCAAGTTCTTGTTTTGAATGTTTCAATAAATTTTAAATGAAATAAAGTATCGATTAACAAGGCTAACCCGGAGGGCGAAGCTTAGCCTAGATAATCTAAATCCACTGATAATATGCTGTTATCTAAATTGTCAACCAATAACTCAAAACATCAGTAATATTTATTTTAAATATCAACCTAGTTATATCAAATAGTAATAATTTATGTGTGTAACAAAAAGAGTTATAATGTTGCTCGGTGTAAGAAAATATTTTCATATACTACTGGATGCTTTCAAAGTAAAATAAGACAATATAATGGGACAAGAGGGCGGGTGTGGATATGTATCCTTTTCCCCAACTTATACAAGGTACCACTTGATTTGTGTTTTTGATATTAAATTTTAAAAAGATATTAATAGAAATTAAAACATGTTTGTAATTGTTACGAATCATCCTTTGTCATTTTCTAAAAACATATATTTTTGAATTTTTTACTTAAAAATAGGCCAATTCCTAAAATTTCTTTCTGTCAAATAAAAGTACAAAATATATTATATGGCACACGACATAATAAATATGGTATGTTAATATTTTATGTTTTTCTGATCAGAATAGATTCGAAGATCTTTTTTATTTTTTCAATAACTATCTAGAAAAAAATGTTAATATAATTATTCAAGAATAATCATGAGTGGTACCATTCAAATTATATTTTTTTTTCTTTTATTATCTTAAAACTGGTATTTTTTTAAAAAGTATAAGTGCACCTGCTGAAAATGTTCCTACTACGAAGTTTAAAAAAAAAAAATGAATTCGACCATATTGCCCGAATTCATAACGAAGGTTCTCGTGACATAACCCCAGTTAAATCAATTATCAAAATTTAACTAACCTAACCAATACATATTGTAACTTTTTGGTCAAACCCCATATAACAAATCGTGTTATAAATCATATAAGAATAGTGGCTTATCTCCATATTTCACCATGGTTCATTAATTTTTAAATCTATTAAATACAGTCCACTCAATAAAATCTGACAACTAGTCATATAAACATCATTCACCGTATATTTTGGTTTACCCCAGACTGCAGTGACTGAACACACTTCCCAAACGTATCACGCAACTCCACCGTTCTACCATTCCTCTCCCAGCCCTTTATTCGGTTCACCTCATTTACGATATTTTGTTGTGTTGGATGAGTTAGTTAATTTTTATAAATGATCTTGAAAATACTTTGAAGATTTATTAAATAATATTAACTCTTCATTGATTATTTTGTCTTACTGATAGAAGAAGTGGTCGTTTTGGGTTATATATTTAGTGTCAATAATTTTATATTTAAATGAACTGATAAATATATGTAATAATCGGACCTACTGTACTGTGTGTGAAAGGACATTCCAGGCAGGCGGCAGGAAGCGGTCTTGAAGATGGCCGATGAAGCTGGAACGGAAATGGTGATAGGAGGTATGTGACAAGTGGGTGCTTCGGAGAATATTAAGTACCCTTTCATACATGCTACTTCAAGCTCAGGAACCAGTTTTTTATGATTAGCGGATACTGTGTACAGTCCATGAGCCCGAAAAAAAACAAAAAACAGAAGTTATTACACCCCAATTTTTTATTACTTTTATGAAAACTAACTGTATGTAGTTAAGTCAAAATTGATGACTCTGCCAACTATAGGTAGGTGGATAATATTGATTTTTCCCTATTTAGAAAACAATTATCTACTCATTATAGATCATTTTTAGAAGATGAACTCTATTTTAAATAATATACTATGAAGTTTTTTAGTGTAATGAACTTTGAAGCGATTGTAGAAGGCAAAACTTTTTAGTAATATTTTAATGTTTTCTGACTGGGAATTAGCAAAGATCATAAAATCCTGGAATAATGATAACCTAACACTGTGATCTCCGCCCGTCCAGCACAATATATTTTAATAATAAATATTGTTGTTGTTTTTACGTAGGCACGTAAGAACGTAGATACGTTGTATACCTATATTTCAGTACATGGTGTACTCAGCGAGCTATTGATAGTTTAGCAAAACGGAAATCATACTTTTATGATAAATTTTCCTGGCCAAAAACGCGGAAGGAAGTATTGAAATCACGTTATTAGCCTTATTGTGAATTTTTATAGCAAAATTTTCATATTTACGAACAAATAGTACAACTTGTACATTGAAGTTGATAAAAAAATTAAATTTCATTTCAAGTTAGTAAAAATGTATCTTGAACAAGTGTTGGAAAATTGAAGTTTTTAAGTACTGCTGTACGGAATGCTGCTATCAAAAGTTGGGTCTAGAAATTGATTTTCTTCATGAGCCTTTATCTCGAAAACTTAATAAGTGATTTAAAAAATACAGAATAGTTTTGAACATATATTTTACTTATCTACCCATACCTCGCTGGAATGCACCTTATACTGAAACACAGTGTATGCATTTCACACCCCTTCTCACCCTTTAGACTCTGCCTATGAAAACTAGTCGATCGCAATAAACTTTTAAGATAAAAAGTAGATCTTATATACTGAAAAGTTGGCCACCCTTGGGCTATGCGTTTTTTTTTTTTCCGAACCCTCTAAAAACAGAAATAAAAAGTGAATTAATAAGTGCATTACTGTGAAAAAGAAAGTAATTCGTGTTAGATCTTACCTTTTACTACCTTTGGTATTTTAAGGTTACCTGTTATGTTTAATGTTATATATGAGCTATCCATTCTAAAAGGAGCTATTTTAAGTCCGGAGGTGAGAGGCCTCCTCGTGTTGTATCGCATATAAGATAAAAATAAAAAATATTAACTAATAAAGACGATATATAACGATGAAATAATAAGAGAAACAGTCAGAAGTTGAAAAGAAGTGTGGGGGAGGGGGAGGGGGTGCATCAGAAGATGGGGTATGGGGTTTTCGGAAAGAAAGTACATTTAACAATATCTCCAAACTGGAAACGTACGTCATGATTTTAAAAACAAATAGCAGGTACTTACATTTTTCATAGATGCTGAAAACGCCTTTAACTCAACCAAACATAATATTTTTTAAAATGAACTCAAAGAAACCGGCATTCAAGGTCCAACCTAGTATTTTCCAAATTTATTTTAAGTAGATGATCATTTAAAGATCTATGTGCAAACATCTTTTCCCGATATTTAATTAATTAGTCCCCGTCAGGTAAAAGGTTTTCTTCAGGGCAGTTTCCTAAGCCCCATCCTGTTTAACATAGCTATCAGCTGGGTAGCAAGCATCATCTATCCACCTATAAAACATTGACTGTATTCATTTTATACTTAAAAGGAAAAGATTTAATGGTTTTAATAAACTGTTTCAGCAAGTCAACTCAATGTGCTGTGGAGTGGTTAGAAGATAGTGGGTTTAATATATCCATTTCAAAAACACAGTCCGTTTTATTTAAAAGGAAAAAAAATGATGTGGATAACATTAAATTAAAGGGACTAGTCCACTAGCGAACAATAAAGGGAAAGAACGCTGTCTTTCCCTTTGTGTAAGAAGAGGCCACGTTTCACATCCATAAAGAACAGTGGATAGGATACAATTTATTTAAATTCTATCTAAGCTATTCCCAAACAATTAATTATCTGAGTATTATCTTCGATAGCTGTCTTACGTGGATACCGTACATAAAACAACAAAAAGCTGACTGTTAGCAGGAGTTAAGTATTATAAAAATGTTTGCGAACACTAATTGGGAACTGATAGGACAACACAACTATATGCTACTTATATTGTCCACAATTAATTACGGGTGTGTGGTTTTTTTCCCCGCAATTATCATATTAAAAAAGTTCAATCTTTTTGCTAAGCACCGCGATTGAAGTTTTCTAATTACAGATAGTTCCTAAACAGAGAAAGGAGAAGACACTGCTATCACACCATCTTATTTTCATTGCAACCACTTTTCCTGGAAGAACTTTTCGTAACCAATCGCGCAGTTTATAATATCCCTCAAAACACTCCGGATAGAACATACTTGACTCACCCACGGCCATCTCATGAAAAAAGCACTAATATGACGCTACTGCAGAAACGATCGCACCGTTAGGTACATTCTCTTTTAATGTATTGTTCACGATTCACACCTATTCTCTTTAGATTTACTGGAGTTGTTCAAAGAGGATCCCGCTATAACAGCAAAGCTTTTTCCAGCTTTGATTATATATTGTCTACATGTAATTCCATTGTGACTAAGTGAATCCATTATTGTAAATTCAGTGTAAATGACCATAGTGATCGAAACACTTAAAATAAAATAAGTAATGAGCTAGGAATCATTAACTAGCGGAAATTTTTCCTGAATAAAATAAATATCAGAGGGCGTGCACCTTAAATACTTCTATATGGCTTTTTTAATGACATTTGCTGTTCCCCTTGTATAGTCTGGGTAAAAACTGAACCATTTTCTGACAGAAAATTACGCGCAATTTTTCGAAACTTTAAATAACTTAAAAATTCGTTTATATTACCTTACATCAAAATTTGCCACCGTCACCGTCATCCAATCCGTTCAATTTTATTTTAACAATTAAAAAAAAAACAAAAAATTATTAAGATATAAGGGAACCAATTTCACTTTCTTTGTCGCAATGAATTCAATTCAGGTATTGAACTCTGTGATAATCTTATATTTTATTTTCATTCACAAAAGCCACGTTTAAATGATAATTTTGTTCTGATATCGATGCAGTAGATTTTCCTGAATTACTAAATTTGAGTGTAAAACTATGGATGCATGATAGTATCGATAACTACTCGGTATGTAACTCCGAAGAAAAGGAAGATACCATTCACCTCTTGGGCACCTGTCACAAGTGAATCAGTGAAATTAGAATAAAATATTTTGGGCAGCGGACCTGCTCCCTAGAATATTTTTTAATTTATTAAAAGGCTCTAATTAGAGAGAGCTTAGCAACTATGTACACTAGAAAGAGCTGAGTTGATTAACATGTGAGGGATCAATGGCTTTCCACAGTTTGGTCTAAGTTGGATATTATGTTTTTATTTCTTTACACAGAAATGTCTTATTGTTGTTTTAAATTACTGACTAGTTGATTTTTTTTAAGCATATAACTTATTTTATATTTTTTAAAGTTTTGTTATTTATGTGCTGTAGTTAAAGTTTTGACAGAATATTTTTTCCATTCTCACAGGTATAGTGAAATTAAAATAAAATATTTTGGGCAGTGGAACTGTTCTCTTAAACAATTATTCAGTTTATTAACATTGTTTTTAATTGTTTGAATAAATCAATTGTACAATTTTTTTTATAAAGAAACACGTCCATTCTAATTTAATCTAGTTATTAACAAGAGAAAAATGTATAGTTAATGTTAATATTAATAAACAAAACTATGATTTATTTAAGATTTATATTATACAATTTTAACCTTTCTTGTGTTGGAGTGCTTGTGTATAATACGAAAGAGATTCTATTTTTTGCAAAAAGGATCCCTCCATTTTCTAATAATTAGAAATGGCATGGTTCTCTGGCATTTTTCCGTTATTTTCTTAGTCAGTTCATAGATGGTCTAAGCACGCGGTTTTTATTTGTTTAAGAAGTAATACTTAAAGAACAATTATACAGCATTTATTTTTATTCAGTAAATTTCATGATAGGTTCCTTTATGCAGAATGTAGTCTATTTTCGAGTAATACTACCTTATCTGACATGTAATTATTACATAAGAATTCAATCGAACGAATAAATATATTTACTTCATACAAGCTCCCGTTCGAAAACCAGCCATTTTTTTTGTAGATTGTTCTTATTTTTAGGTTATACGCGTAAATTTGTAACAATACAAGTTACAGATCTTTGTAGTATCAGTACTTGATAAAAGAGTACTTAATTCTTGACGTACGGCTTTTAGCCACCAGATGCTCAGTCTCCAGGTTCCCTCTCTTTTCCTCCTCCCAATCTATTGACGCCTAAAAATTGTTAATGCTCAATGATGGGCTCCCATAACAGTAGTCTACTCATTAAGGACAGAAAATTATATACAATAATTAACATTTTTAAATATTATTTAGATTACTTAAACCCACAATATCAAACCTCATCATATGGTACTCTCTCTCATCTGCTTTTCTGTCTTGGACGTTTACGGTATTTCAACCTTTCCTTCGTAGGTATTTGTTTTTTAAACAATACTGTAACTTTACACTCCCATTCCAATTGCCTCATTCGTGATATACATATCTCTAAATTTTCTCTGTAAATTAATGGCACTTGTCTTGCATTTTCGTACTTTTTCGCCATCTTCTCATTTCTCTAGCCGCTAGTTGTTACCACGAGCTACTTATTATATATGTTAAATATAAATATTGATAACATTGAAGATTTTATTTTTTTAATGCAATTGTTGTATCGACAAATCAAGGGATAGTATTAGATGAATTTTTCTATTCATTAATGTTGTCGTTTGGCGTACGTAAGAGAAAATTTTTCAAACTTCAAAGACTACATAATAATTATTTTGAAATTATTAAATCGACTAAATGCATGTAACAGCGATTTCCATAATCTTTGCTCAGAACGCTAACTTCTGGTTTTCCTCTTTTAAGCAAAAAAGGGGTGACCACTTTCTCGAAGCTACGTAATAAGCCCCAGGAAGGGTCCCGCTGGTTAGGTGTATCCAACACTCCATGAAAAAACACGATTTCCTTTATTCAACTGGTTTCTTGATCTAGAAATCTTCGAAATAAAAAGACAAAACAATATTTAACTCTATAGGAAAGAATGGCATGCTTTATTATATTTATTTACAAAAATATATTTGAGTAACGCACTGACGATTATAAAAGAAGTATGAACAATTTTCTATATGAATTTTTTTAGAATTACGTTTTTTAGTATACGTTGTTGCATTAATAAATTCATTAATTTAAGAAGATAGTGTATGAATATAGAAGTCTGTTCAAGTGTAATTATAATATATAATTCTAATTTAATTAATGAAAATAAAATTATATACATTTAAAAGTTTTAAAATCGTTCTACGATCTATTCATTTATATTTATATATGTCTGCACGTAATAGACGCTCAAACGAGCATTTTGTTAAATTTTAAACATTTATTATAATTTGTTTATTAATTTCTAATTTCTAAGCATCTATAAATATATTAATTATTAATAGCACGTATTTAAGTAATAAAAATACACTAATAAGACTATCTATCTATCTATCTATCTATCTATCTATCTATCTATCTATCTATCTATCTATCTATCTATCTATCTATCTATCTATCTATCTATCTATCTA
>NW_027108878.1:297658-301389 GCF_000696795.3 Halyomorpha halys | reverse complement strand
AATATATATATATACAAATGTGAAATAAGTGTGTGGCAAACAGGCTTACAAATGGTGCTAAATGCAGAGTCCTGGTTTAAGGAGAAGTATCTGAAGCCTCTGAAGTCACAATAGGTCTGAGACAATGATATGGACTCTCACCAATGCTGTTCAACTTAGCCATAGAAAAAGTGATTAGAAGAGCATCACGCGAAAATGGTGAGGTGCTTCTTGAAATGAAACATAAAAACCCGGCCGACGCTAAGTCCTAGGAAGTAACCAAGATGGCATGGAAAGATCTTTGCGAGTCTCTAATTAGAAAAACAGAGGAAATTAGCTTGCAAATAGATGAAGACGAAACAAAGTATATGATTGTTAGCCGAAAGATCTACTATAACATGGTCTGCATGGATGGCAATTGGTTTCCGAAAGTAGACAGTTTCAAATACCTCGGCTTCACTATAACCTCAATAAACGATCAACAGACTGAGATAGAACAGCGTATAAATTGTGCCAACAGAGCCTTCTTCCCAAAGAAAGTCAAGAATACTGAAATCGCAAAAAATCTCTAAAATCTGAAGTTAAACTGGCAGATAAAGCCAGCACTGATATACTAGGGCTCTAACAGGTACCACAGAAAGCAGAATCGAAAGATTTAAACGAAAAGTCCTCTGTACAATTACAGGAGCGATCTGGGATCAGAGCCTTAACACATGGAAGAGAAGAACAGATTGCTTGGATTAGTGAACTGCTTGAAGAAACTGGACAGTCAATATCTCATAATATGAAGGCAAGGAGGTTAAGATAGGCGGGACAATCCTGATAGATTGTTTCGAGCAGCATGAAACAATCTATCAGGACGCCTCAACACAACAATGAATGCCTTTATAGTTACCAACAGACAACGTGAGAAACTGAAAACCAGATGGGTAGATAGAATAAACAAAGATGCGAAAGAACTGCATACAGGATACAGGATGTATTAAAAAATCTTTACCGTTACAACTCATGAAGGGTTAGGGGTTCAGTACTTTGTAAGGAAGTAGTGTTATTAGACTAACTATTGTGTAAGAATTACGCTCGATCGCCAGTTTTTTACCCAATTAAGGGTACCCAATTTAGGAGTCTGGGTGGACCCCAAGAGGGCTTCAGAACCCATAGGAGTTGACTCATGGCTACAGTGTAATAGAAAACAATTTTCTGTCCAGCCGGATTCGAACTAGGATTCTTGGAGTTAGTAGCTATGCGCCATACCCCGTTGCTACCGCGCTCCCTACTGGTTGTATAGTCGACAATATTTAAAGGGTGCAGTTTGTTAGAAGGTTGTCCATATGCTTATTTACCCTCACCTCCAATTTTTTATAATTGAATCTACATGGAATGGACCATCAAAACACCAGATAAGTATCTCACTGTACACCCTCAAGTACCAATGGTAGAAAAATGTAGTTACCAATTCGAATTATGTAACCATACATAATGCAACCTATTAATTTCATGTTTTTCTGTTTTAGAGGGATCAAAAAAAAAAAGGTTGACTTAACCCACAATATCTCATTTTCAAATATGTCTGCAAAACTGAATTAAGCTATGAAATACATTTTAGTTCTGAAGAGTCGTATTTTTAATTTTAAGCTTAATCGACAGAGAGCAATATAAATAGATTTGTCAAAAATAATTTATTATAACCACAAAAAAATTATCTGTCGTTAAACCCTATCTTAATTACACCTTTAAATCTACATCTTCATACCTGATAAGACATAAATAATTAAAAACTAACCATCTAAATCTTCTTTACAGAGAGACCTTGAAAATTTGAAAAATAGTTTTCTCTAAAAAGCTGTGAATCTTGTTTATATCTATTAATTATTTTTTATGTTTGATAATTTAGTTAGCAGAAATTATTTAGCAAAATTAATTTTCTAGGTGTAATAATTGTATTTTCGAAAGGATCATTTTTTTTTTTTTTATCTTTTATACTTAGCATTCAATTGAATTGTAATCCAACTTTGTTTTTCATTTATTATACTAAAATTTGCTAACTCCTTACTGGTGATAATATTTTATGTTGGTAAAATAAAACGTCATATAACATTTATTTCTAAATGACCTTATTACAAGTAATGACATGATTTAAAATATTTAAAATTGAGTGATGAATTATAATAATTTATTACTTGATAATGAAACTCCTGGTTCATCGGTCAGATTGTTGTTGTTTTTATTTATTAATGAGAAATGCCTTCCTGAAACAATTTGGTTGCTGTGTGCTATTTACAAGATATTTCATTAGAGAATAGTGCAATATTTTACTAAATTTGTTTTAATTTTTTAAATGTTGATTATCTCTGTTCACTGATGAACTACTTTTTAATCTTTTTTCTAATTCTGTAATACTTGCATCAGTTAATTATCTTGAATTCTGTTCCATTGACCTATTGTATCGTCAAAACCTCATTTTAGTTGATACCTATTTAATATAAATATATTTATATTCACAAGCCTTGATTTTCTTCTTTTATGATTTGTTCATCGGACTTGAAACCTTCCACGAGAACTAACTTTAAATATTCTTTCCAAGAATATTGGAAGTTCAATTCAACTCAATTAAATTGCAAATTAACTAAACATATGGTATTAAACTACTAACTACTTGTTTTGATTTGTTGTTATATTCGTCTTAATACTACTAGAATTATGTTCAAAGATTATTATTCATGATCAGCCTGTGATAAGCCCAAAAAATTGTGAAAATTGATGATAAATCAAACTAAAATAAAGTGTTTTTATTTCTAAATTTAGTATGATTAATTTATATATAGTTATTCATATAGATTATTTTAATGTTAGTGAATGTGTATAATTTTTTTTTTTTCATATTTAATTTTGCCGTACAAATGCGTGATAGAAATCTGAAAAAAAATTAATTATATCTTTTTGTTGCAATAACCCTCTATTTCCCTCTTTTAAATTAAAAAGAATTAGTCTGTTTGAAGGATGCGAGATCATACACTTAGCTCCACAAATTTTCCACTGTGTAAAATTCTATAAATTGTCTTTGGTTAATTTCACAGATATATAAGTACCAATTTTTGCTTTACACTGCTACTAGTTGGAAACTGGCAACAAATTGCAACTTTGCTATCTTGAATGTTTTTCTTCAGAATTTGAAAATCATTCATCATATGTACAGCTTCTAAAATATCAAAATAAACCAGACTAAATTACCCAGAGTTTTGATTCTAATGATTTTTTTTGGTTGTACTATCCATTTTGAAGCAAGCAGAGTGAAAATTATTATACAAAATGTAGTAAACAGATCTTTTTTAGGATTTTTTTTTTTCATGTCCCAACAAAGTCGTTGGCTATATTGAAATTGCATTTCATCATCAGTGGCCTGACAAATATAAGTAAACAAATTTTCAGAAATTCTCCACAATTTTTCGCTAAGATTCTCTCCTTGTACCTATTGAAGTTTTGAGAGCTTAAAAGAATTTACTCTTGTTTAATTTATTTTTTTTATGACTATTATTATTATTATTTTAGTATTGAGAGTTATTCGAAATGAAGACTGAAATGTGCAAAATTTAAAAGTTCTCGGCTGGTCCATTTGAAAGTTAGAGAAATATTACCGGTTTTTGTCGGTTTCGTCTTACTCTGCTACAGTACAGTACATGTAAACTTACTTACAGTACTGTACATTACAGTATTATTGTTTAATTATTTTATAAACACTGAAGTATGATGAA
>NW_027108878.1:291966-296243 GCF_000696795.3 Halyomorpha halys | reverse complement strand
TAGGTTAATTTTGAGCTCGTCTATACACCTAATAGTTCCTAACATATAAAACTTTTCTAAGTATAACTGATGTTCGAAGAATAAAAGTAAAAATCTAAAATATTTTTTTAAGTTACCTTGGAGTTATAAAAATATCTAGTATTTATCCTTTACTAACGTGATTGTTAGTGAAATATGACACCGGGATTTTCTTTGTAACTTTGAACGAACAGACAAAAAGAAAAATGAACTTTGAACTTAGAATAAATTATAAACACTGAGGAAAATGATTTTAAAATAGTCCTATTAGAATTATTACTATTTTAATTAAAAAGAGTGACGGACGCTCAATATTTGTGTCTATATCCTGAAAAAAGTCTAGTTATAAAAAAATATTGAATAACATTAAAATGCGAGCTATATTTAATTTGCGAGCTTTTCCGTTTTGATTTAGCTTTCTTTGATGTTTTATTAATAAAAAAAGTAAGCGTGTTATATACTTTTTTAGTGGTATATAATCCATTATGAAGTTGAGTCCCATTAGATTGTGCTTCATGGGTGAAGTCACGATATCTGCTTTATTCATAGATGATTGATTCTGACTCAATATAGTTCGTGCATCTCGAGCCCTCATCTTCAGACTGGTTTATTTTTTCCCTTTCCACAATTATCTCAAAACGTTGGTTATATAAATACAATTTTAGAATATAGGGAGTATTTTACTGTTTTTTTTTTTTGTAAAAACTATAATAATTAATTGAAGAATGCCTGTTTCATGCCCATGATGGTCTTGATGATCATCATGTGCATGAAAGAAATTAGAATTTACATTTAAAAATGAAACGATAGAATGAAAAATTAAATAATTGAATGTACTGTACACACTTCAAAATAAAAGAAATGTGATAACCTTTTACTAATTTGTATATTCTTTTTCAATATTTGATTGTATTAAAACTTCAATTTGATTTTTGATTTTCTATTTTTTATTAATATAAATCACTGTCATTTAGTTAAAACAATGTTTTTATAACAAAAATAGGGTAACATTTGTTATAATGTTCTAAATAACTAATTTCTGTCTTTTAAAATTTTAGAAATATCATTCTATATCAATAAAAATGACTTATCTAAATTTGGGTGAAAAAGTACATTTTTTCCAATGAATGTACAATATTTATTCTGTACGTTGATTTTATATTAGCAGCAGTGGTCTACTTTGAATTTATATTGTAATCAACTAATGATATTTTTCCATAAACCAATAAACCAAATATATTTACCTATGGCTTACTTCATAGTGGTGCTAAGTACATTTCCACTAACTTTATGAAAATACCTTTAAAGGAAGGTTCTCGCTCTTACAAAAATTACAATTTTTTTGGTAGAACAGATTTAGTTATAAATTCTGAATCTGTTCAGCAAAAAAACGAATTGTAATTTTCCTAAAAGAAAGAACCTTTAATTGTATTTTTTGTAAAGTTAATGGTAGTGTACTTAGCACCACTTTGAAGTAAGCCTTCGATATGATTTAAATAAAAACGAAAATTATTTTAATTGAATTACCTAATTGATCTTTAGGCTCACTTGCTAGATTATTCATATCTCTGTTATATTGAATGAACCATTATTTGTTATTCCTCTGAAATAAAGGTCATCAGAAGTTCGTAACCGAATCGGTTATGTAATGTAAAACCGTGGGCGGGTTTAGACTGAAATAAAGGCCACTGTGAATGTATATGACCAAAATGTTAAACTTTTCGGATCATTTATCCTACGGCAGTATGTAATACGGATCAGTGGATTAGATTGATATGTTGGATTGCTTTCCTAAAAAATATAATCTTTAAGAATTTTCCTTTAATACCTTTAAGAGCAGCTTCGGGTTTTAAGTTGTTAATACATCATTTATTTTTTCGTAGACCTTCTCTTGAACGTCATAACATATTACACAAGTCTTTAAAGGATATCTCTTAAGATTCCTTTGGAAAGTTTAAATTCCTAAAATGATTTTGATGAAGTAACGTAATCTGGCTGTATATTATGTAAGAGGCTGGTTGATCCTGATCTTCGGGTTCCGAAAAATTGCTGTTTCATACAAGTTTTTTTTTTATTTAAGCGTTTCATGATATTTTTTGAGCTTATACAAATATATATAAAATTTTACAAATTAAAACAGTTTGACAAAAATTTTATCAGAATTATTTTTTATTAATATACTTGTTTGAGAGTGGTTTAGTTTCTTTAAAACAATTTTGATCCTTTTTCTCTCAACTTTATTCTCTTTTAAACTTCCGACGTTTCGACCACTTAGGTAATTTTCAAGGATTCCTTATTTTGTTTTCATTTTTTCCTTTAAAATTCTTTAAATGCCGGCTAATTGCCTTTGTCCCATAAATTCTTCTATAAAATTCTTTCCCAAATTTAAAACTTTTATAAACCACTTTTCTTACTATGTTTTTAAGTAGAACTTAAAATTAAGTATATGTTCTATTTATGTAGAAACACAGTAAGAAAAGTGGTTAGTAAAAGTTTTAAATTTGGGAAAGAATTTTACAGAAGGATTTATGGGACAAAGGCAATTAGCCGGCATTTAAAGAATTTTAAAGGAAAAAATGAAAACAAAATAAGGAATCCTTGAAAATGACCTAGGTGGTCGAAACGTCGGAAGTTTAAAAAAGAATAAAGTTGAGAGAAAAAGGATCAAAATTGTTTTAAAGAAAAAATTTTTTATCTTTATAGTCGTTTCGTTTTAAAGGAAAATTAAAAGTATCTCATTTTCAAGTTGGAAATAGTAGTTGATATGGACCGTTAGTGACCAGTTGATTTTAAATTATAAGATAATTTATTTTATTTCAAATTATGAAGTATGTATCTCATTTTCCATAAATGTTCAAGAGAGCAATGTTTTACATGAAATTATTCGATACTCTTTATATGAGTCAAGTTGAAAAAAAAATTAAAGTTTATATATACTTAGGGTTATGTAAAAAGAATGTTGTGACTACCACGCTTATTTCCTGTTTTGACTTTACCATAGTGTCGCAAATAGAAAAATCTGTATCAGTTATTTAAAAAAAAAAAAAAAATGAAAATTTCTACTTTTTATCCTCATTTTTCTCGTTCAATCTTTAAATATTATGTCACTAAAACACTGGTATATTTAAAATACTGGTCACCATTTTTTTAGAATTTTCATTTTTTTTCCGAATAAAATTCAGTGTCTATTTTTAACTTTATTTATTATCTTTACAATTTTCAAGATGTATTTATTTTCCTAGTCGAAAGAGATACTTATAATCCTTTTAAGGTACTAACCTCCAGGCTTCTTTCTTAATTTATTATTTTCTACATAGCTGAGATACGAATTTTATCTAACTACAGAATATTTTTGTTTATCTGGAAAAATGTTAATTAGGAAAACAGTATTTTCGTAATAGAAGGCCATTCCTTAATAAACGTTTCGCTTTTAATTTGGCAGTGAGCTAAAATTAGATATTGCATGCCAAAGTCATTCTTGTCCATTTTCAAAATATTAAATATAATTTTTGGTACTAACAATAATTTCTAAACAGCTAGAAAGGTGTTTTTGTTTTTTTTATATCATCTATCTGGTAATGAAGTACAAAACTTTTAATCAAACAAAATTAAAATCTCTAATAAACTAAAAACAAGTTTTTTAACTTTTCATTGTGTCAGACATTGCTTCGTTTTCCGGTTTCTCCTAGAAATATTTTATTTTTAATCAGTATGTATTTGTTCTAATGCTGATAATACCATTATAATTTTGATAAATTAGTTTTTCTACAGTTAGAATATAGGTCTTAAGTAGTTCTGTTTTTACAGTTCTGCCAATTGATTAACATATTCATAATCGAAACGAAGATAAAATGACTTGCCTCAGATTAGAAGATTGCTCTAATAACCATCGTTAGTGCAGCAGTGTCTAAACTATATTAATTCTTAAGCCATTTCCTTGTCCTATCTTCCGTCCCGATGACTCCCCTACAGCGAGAAGTTAGGACCACTTTCTAGCAATCATGATATATTGTCCTCGTTGATATCATTTCTTCTTTGCGTGATGATTCATGGGCTAATCCGAGCCTACGTATACTGCGTTAGTTTCGATCCGTAGTTAGTGGGGGTGTGAATCATAATGGGCTCATCCAAATTACCAACGCATTGCCTCAATTGAAGTAACTTTTTTCGAGGCTACTGGAAACATAAATAATCCACTCATTGCTGTTTTTTTTTTAGTTTTTGTTTTTTTATGGTGAAGTGTATATGTATATATATAT